>NW_025230066.1:8305-10910 GCF_018294505.1 Triticum aestivum | reverse complement strand
GAATCTTCATCAAAGGCTCGTCGCCACTTCAAGAAGTTTGAAGAAGCAAAAGCGGAAGCTCAAAACAGCGGGGGACGCACTCAGAATGAGATGGAGCAAAGTACTCAACAGCGCAGATAAACATGGCGCTAGTCACCAGACAAAGAGCTACCCGAAGCGCAAGCTGTTGCCCGAATTTGACGACAAGGCCTTATAGCCCCCGTAGTCAAAAAAGAAAGAAGCCGCCTAGCCGGATAGACGACCAGATGACAGGCCAAGAGCAACAAGGGGCGCCGCACACAAGCCGGCACACGATCAGCATAAAGATCCTCGAAAAAAGGACGACCTAGTCAGATCTATTTATGGGCCAAAAAAGAAGACTCCAGGAAGCAACATAACCCGCCGAGCATTTGAAGACAATGGCACACCCAAATACAGGGGAGCCGCACACCCACTATGTTTCACCGACGAGGTACTGGATCATGGATTTCCAACGGGATTCAAACCCGTAAACATAGAAGCATATGACGGAACAACACACCCCGGAGTCTGGATTGAGGATTACATCCTACACATACATATGGCCAGAGGAGATGATCTCCATGCCATAAAATACCTACCCCTCAAGATCAAAGGGCCAGATCGGCATTGGCTTAAAAGCCTCCCAGAAAATACCATTGGAAGTTGGGAAGAGCTTGAGGATGCGTTTCGAGCAAATTTTCAGGGGACCTATGTCCGCCCTCCGGATGCAGACGATTTAAGTCACATAACTCAACAGCCCGAAGAGTCGACACGCAAATTCTGGAACCGGTTCCTCACTAAAAAGAACCAAATAGTCGACTGTCCGGACGCTGAAGCCTTAGCAGCCTTTAAACACAACGTCTGAGACGAATGGCTTGCCAGACACCTCGGCCAGGAAAAACCAAGAACAATGGCCGCACTAACAAGCCTCATGACCCGCTTTTGCGCGGGGGAAGACAGCTGGCTGGCTAGGTGCAGCACCAGCGACCAGAGTACATCCGAAGTTAGGGATGGAAATGGGAAATCACGACGCAGAAAAGATCAACGTCGGAATAAGGAAAATGGCCCGAATAGTACGGCGGTCAACGCCGGATTCAAAAGCTCTCGGCCGAACAACAAAACACCGCCCCTCAAGGACAACAGTGACAAGCTATCCAACCTAAACAAGATTCTGGATAGACTATGTCAAATACATGGTACCTCCAAGAAGCCTGCAAACCATACCCACAGAGATTATTGGGTCTTCAAACAGTCCGGCCGACTTAATGCCGAACACAAGGGGCTCGAGACACCAAGCGAAAGTGACGAAACCCAAAATCAGCACTCCGGAAAACAGAAGACTTTCCCACTAGAAGTCAAAACAGTCAACTCACTTCATGTGATAACATGAAAAGATAGCGCGACACCTGCAATACCAGGACACCGCCTGCAGAATGGGGATAGACCTACCAAAATTCACCATAGCAGCACTTCCTTCAAAGGAGTGACGCCAGGCCTTTAAGCCAATTATACAGGCTATGTACCACTAGTGGTTGTGTTCGGTTCATCCGACAACCTCCGTCGCGAAAAGCTCACTATCCATCGCCCCATTCAAACAGTAGCCCTTAGGCACTACTGGGGCGTGCAGCTTTCGCCAGCCCTAACGCAATACCACATTACGCATTTTTTACGCTTAAAAATGCCCGGTCAACATGGCATAATTTCATTAAAAAGTAACTCCGAGTGTTCCTCGACCACGGAGAATGTGAGACTGCCTCGACAGCCACACACTAATCAGACCTTGCGGGTTAAAGCCCCTAAAACCAGGTCATTCAGACCTCGGACATGGTTAGGCGAGTCCGGCAAGGGGCTTCCCAGCCGCATATCCCCTTTATAAGGGGCCGCGTGTATAAATGATGAGAGCCAATAAAGCTCAATTTTCTTCCTTTTATTCTAATACAACTTCTGCACGATATTTCTTGGAAACTAAGTCCTTCTCTTTTACAGATGAAGCACGTGCTACACCCGTCCAGGATACAGCATAGCGGAGACACAGGCGCAGACGTGCAGCAGGGACCCGTTGCAAGGATTCTTTTCAGATTAAGACCCTGCGTAAACCTTTCTTACTGTCTCTTGTTGATACACATCCCCTGGTTTCCTACCATAACCGAGGAGGAGGCTGGCGTTTTGGCATCGGCCGCGTCAGAAGTTCCCGCCTGAACCTGGACACTAGCGGCTTAGGGCATTGTTCTGCCCGGTATCATAAAGACCGAACACCTCAGGGAGTGTTCGGTGTCTCGAGTTAGGCCTTATATGCATCAGCTCCGAATCATGTCTTTGGTCAAATGTTGGGTTTGCCCGGCTCCTATGTTTTGCTGCCTTACGTTCCGTATCATCGGCTAACGCGGCACCAGGAGAACTACTGCGATTGTGCCCCGGTTCGGCTGGGCGAGCACCTCAGTAGAGAAAGCCAAAAACTGGCTGTCATGATATAGCAAGAGACTGTTCAACCACTCGATCGACCATTGGAATGTTTAGAATTCCTCCGCTTTGCCGAAGGACCGCTTCCCGGTCAGGCACATACGCGCCCCGAAGTTCGGAGAAGAGTGGTGCCGCTAGGGGCTAT
>NW_025230066.1:0-7865 GCF_018294505.1 Triticum aestivum | reverse complement strand
TGGACGCTCCGGACTATGGAATTGAGACCAGAAAAGCTCTTCCATTTCGTGATCCTCCTGGCTTCGAAAGTGCATGACTGCGTCCGCCGCACTCGCCGCCAAGTCCAGATAAGGATCCTCCGCACCGTATAATCGGCCCAGCTGAGCATACTTCGGATCCGTGAACTTCCTACGCAGCATAAAGGGCTTTCCAGCCACAATGTCTCCGACCTGACGCAGTTCCTCCTTCATAGCCCACATCGCACTACGGGCATCCTTGGCTTCGGCGTCGGCCTTCTTCAGGTCCTCTTGCTCCGCTCGGCGTTCTCCTTCAAGAACCTCCAGGTGGTCGGTAGCAACTTTTAATTTCGTGGCCATTCCGGCCATCTCCTCCCTGCTTTGCCAGTGAGCAGCCTTCTCGGCTTCTAGCTCTTCCGCTGCCTTCGAGGCAGCCGCCTCGCTTTTTCTGGCTTGCTCCTTGGCCCGAGCAAGTTCTGCTCGAAGGCCTTCCACAGCAGCAGCACTATCTGCATCAGGCATACAAATTGTAAGGAATGGGCGTCAGCTCCCTTACTAGGCGAGCGCAGAGCAACCACATACCTTGTGACTCATCGAGTCGTTTATTGACCAGCGAGATGTCCGCATCCGCAACGTCGAGTTGCCTCTTCAGCTCGGAAAATCCATCAGTCCGGCTGGCCACCGAACGTTCCGCCACCAGCATAGGAAAGGCGACAATCTATAACTGAGATTATGATCCTCGGCACGCTGTCGCTTTTGACAACATACCAAGTCTCAGGGGCTACTATCTATACAGGGCGCACTTCATGTGCAAAACTGTCAAAAGGTATGTCATTTTTTGCGTACCTCAAATCCCGTCAGCAAACTTCCGACGGCCTCACACAACCCGCTTTCGGCGGACGAGATCCTCTCAATCACCATACCCATTAATGTGCTGTGATCTTCTGAGATGGACGCCCTCTTAAGCAAATCCTGCAGCTCCACCGGCCGTACTCCAATGGGTGCCGAACTCTCCGGCCCCGCCGGACTCGGGGAGACCCTCCACGACGACACCTTAGGGTCATCCGCCCCGCATGATGGGGCGGTAGATGGAGGCGTTTTGCTCTCCATCATCTCCGGACGAAGGTCTCCCAAAGATGAGTTGTGCTGAGATGGGCTGAGATCCGAACTGCAAGGTGAAAACTTCGGTTACCCTTAGAAATTAAACAGGGATGTCCACTATTACAAAATTCCCCCTTTTACTTACGGCTCGCTAGAGGGCTGATTCCTCCGAGGAGACAGTTCGGCCGGGGCTCTTCCCGGCACAGGACCTTCCGGTATAGATTTCTTTCCCCGCTTTGAGGCCTTGGCCTCCGGGTCTTCGGAAGCGGTCCTCTTCTCCCCCTGGAAGGAGGGACTCTCGATTCCTCCCTTACTGAAAGCCTCCGTGGCTGAGGTGGTAGATCCCCTATGCCCTTCTTCGCCTTCCTCCGAAGGTGCAACCTCTAACATTTTGATTAACACGGGATCTTGCATGGTCTCAGGGAGGGGGGCCGGACACCGTATCAGTTTTGCTTGCGCTATCCACTCCTGTCCAAGGGATAGCTGGTTAAAAGGCAAACCCACAATAAATAAGTGGACGATGTGTTCGGACACAGGGCTACTTACTTCAGTATTCGGGCGATTGCAGCTTAGGCCAGCATCCTCGGTCAATTCCGGACGCATCTCTTGCGATCCGAAGAACAGTTTGTACATCTCCGCGGGTGTCAAACCCATGAAGTGTTGAAGACCTCGTGGCCCCTCCGGATTAAATTCCCACAAGCGGAGGGGGCGATGTTTGCAGGGCAGTAGGTGCCGGATCAACATAACTTGTACCACTACATCCCTTTCTTGGAGGCCTCGAATCCGGTCCTGCAACAGGGGAACGTCCTTGGGCGGCCCCCAGTCACGCCCCTTATTGACCCATGACGTCAGCCGCTGTGGAGGGCCCGAGCGGAAGACGGGCGGCAGCCTCTGCCTGCTGCCCCTGGGAGCGGTGATATAGAACCACTCCTGTTGCCACAAGCCGAGCTCCTCCTGAAAAGAGCCCTCGGGCCATGGAGCATCGGCCCTCTTACTTATAACCGCCCCGCCGCACTCTGCCTGACGCCCCTCAATCATCTTTGGCTCCAAGTTGAAGGTTTTGAGCCACAAGCCGAAGTGAGGGGTAGTGCGGAGGAAGGCTTCACAGACGACAATGAATGATGAGATGTGGAGGATAGACTCCGGAGCCAAGTCATGGAATTCCAGCCCATAGTAAAACATGAGCCCCCTCACGAAGGGATCCATCGGGAAGCCTAAACCCTGACGGAGGTGAGACATGAACACGACGCTCTCTCCAAGCTCGGGAGTAGGAATAACTTGCCCTCGGGCAGGAAGCCTATGCGAAATCTCGTAGGTTAAGTACCTGGCGTCTCTTAGCTTTAGCACGTCCTCGTAGGTCGGGGCCGGACATTGTTGAAGATCGAAGGTACCCAAATATGGAGCCCTGGGTGTTGGAACTCGGGGCGAGGGGCGGATTCGATAGAGGATTGAAGGAAAAGAACGGGCCTTGGTCTCATTATAAAGAGGGAGAATACCAAGAGCCGTCCACATGACCGTTTGGAACCTGCCTTCGATGGAGGGGGCGTGGCAACGGGCGCGGTTGGGTTACCCACGTCCGTATTGATGGGAATCCCGGAATAAGGGGAACACGATCTCTGCTTCGACAAGACATGCCAAGGAAACAGCCTCGCTAAACGCGCGGAGGTGGAACAATAAAAACAATTCGAGTAAAGGCTTGGTAATGGTGTGACGTCACGCCACAAAATACGTCAGCAAATTGAACTTGTGTAATATTATTCTCTCTACGGTGGTACATGAAGTTTATTTTTGCAGAGCCGGACACTATCCTGATGTTCACAATCTTCTATAAATTATTCGGAGGAAGAACCCGCCTTGCAATGCCGAAGACAACATGCGCGCCGGACTCTCGTCATTGAAGCCTGGTTCAGGGGCTACTGAGGGAGTTCCGGACTAGGGGGTGTCCGGATAGCCGAACTATCATCATCGGCGGACTCCAAGACTATGAAGATACAAGATTGAAGACTTCGCCCCGTGTCCGGATGGGACTTTCCTTGGCGTGGAAGGCAAGCTTGGCGATACGGATATGTAGATTTCCTACCATTGTAGCCGACTCTGTGTAACCCTAGCCCTCTCCGGTGTCTATATAAACCGGATGGCTTTAGTCCATAGGACGAACAAAAATCATACCATAGGCTAGCTTCTAGGGTTTAGCCTCCTTGATCTCATGGTAGATCCACTCTTGTAACACACATCATCAATATTAATCAAGCAGGACGTAGGGTTTTACCTCCATCAAGAGGGCCCGAACCTGGGTAAAATATCGTGTCCCTTGTCTCCTGTTACCATCCGCCTAGACGCATAGTTCGGGACCCCCTACCCGAGATCCGCCGGTTTTGACACCGACACATATCAAGCTCATAATCCATAACATCATCATGCATATGGAAAATTTTTATCGATGAACAACAGAGGTGTATCATGGTCAAAGGGCTGCTTGCCTGGCTCAACAAAGTCTTCAACTCCTCTGGTCCATCTCCGAGTACTCCATCTATTTCGTCAACTAACGCCGGAAACAAACCCAATGAGCAACACAATAAGGCAAAAAATAAAAGTGCTCTAAAAATGTGAGTTGGACTTTTCTAGGTACCTTTGGTCATATGAGGAATGACCATAGTGGTTTCATTGGTATTTGGTCTATGGATATCTCTGAACATTTCAGTATGATGGAATCAAGGGATTTGTGGATTTGCAAGAAGTGTACATGAACATTATTTTGCAGAATGAGCAAAGACACCCATTTAACAAGGAATGATCTTAGAAGCACCTAGGAGTTCGTTTCACTGGATTTGGAGTCCAAATGATTTTCCTATGAATGTGCAAAGTTGGCAATACATGGACAAATGGAACAATATTTGATGTGGTTCAAAAAGTATTTGGTAAAAATGTTCAAAAACGAAGTTTTGAACATATAAGCATCTAGGAATTTGAATCATGGTATTTGGATAAAAAATGGGCTATTTGTGATTTTCTAAAGTTTATCATAGAAATGGTAAAATGGGGGTTTGATAAATATTTGTGAAGGGAATGTCTCTGAAAAAAAATGTGCAAACAGCACCATAAGATGGATCATGATTTTATGAACTACTAGAAATTTGAATCATAAAATTTGGAGTTCATATGAATATTCTATATATTTTTGATTCTCCCTGGAAGAAAAAGAAAAAGGAAAAGTATTTACCAGTCAAAGGAAAATGAGCTCACTGCGCTCTGGGCACAGCATAGGAGGCCCAGCAGCTCAGCCGCGGGCATAGGAGGCCACGTCGATGGCGGTTTTGCCTGAATACGCCTCCACGCGGGGAGGCGGTTGCCGCCAAAGCCGTCTCCGCTTACCAGCGTGGCCTGGAGGCTGGGCCACTGATGAGTGGGGCCCGCCTACAGATCCATCTCCAACCTCC
Source organism: Triticum aestivum (assembly GCF_018294505.1). Lineage (NCBI taxonomy): Eukaryota > Viridiplantae > Streptophyta > Magnoliopsida > Poales > Poaceae > Triticum > Triticum aestivum. The sequence continues at coordinate 3,330 of NW_025230066.1, read as the reverse complement.
CACGCGGGCGCGATGGGAGACAGATGGAGCGAGGCCCAACGACGCTCTTCCAGGCGACTCCAGCGTCCCCGGCGACGTCCGGTGATACATCTCCAACGTATCTACTTATCCAAAGACTTTTGCCCTTGTTTTGGACTCTAACTTGCATGATTTGAATGAAACTAACCCGGACTGATGTTGTTTTCAGTAGAACTGCCATGATGTTGTTTTATGTGTAGAAAAGAAAAGTTCTCGGAATGTCCTAAAAATCTATGGAGGCACTTTTTGGAATTAATAAGAATTTCTGGGCGAAAGAAATACACCAGGGGGCCCACAGCCTATCCACAAGACAGGGGGGGCGCCCCCCCTATAGGGCGCGCCCCCTATCTCGTGGGCCCCCTGGACCTCCACCGACCTCAACTCCAACTCCATATATTCACGTTCGGGGAGAAAAAAATTAGAGAGAAAGTTTCATCGTGTTTTACAACACGGAGCCACCGCCAAGCCCTAATCTCTCTCGGGAGGGCTAATCTGGAGTCCGTTCGGGGGTCCGGAGAGGGGGATTCGTCGCTGTCGTCATCATCAACCATCCTCCATCACCAATTTCATGATGCACACCACCGTGTGTGAGTAATTCCATCGTAGGCTTGCTGGATGGTGATGGATTGGATGAGATTTACCATGTAATCAAGTTAGTTTTGTTAGGGTTTGATCCCTAGTATCCACTATGTTCTGAGATTGATGTTGCTATGACTTTCCTATGCTTAATGCTTGTCATTAGGGCCCAAGTGCCATGATTTCAGATCTGAACCTTTTATGTTTTCATGAATATATGTGTGTTCTTGATCCTTTCTTGGAAGTCTATAGTCACCTATTATGTGTTATGATCCGACAACCCCGAAGTGACAATAATCGGGATACTTCTCGGTGATGACCATAGTCTGAGGAGTTCATGTATTCAATATGTGCTAATGCTTTGTTCCGGTTCTCTATTAAAAGGAGGCCTTAATATCCCTTAGTTTCCGCTAGGACCCCGCTGCCACGGGAGGGTAGGACAAAAGATGCAATGCAAGTTCTTTTCCATAAGCACGTATGACTATATACAGAATACATGCCTACATTACATTGATGAACTAGAGCTAGTTTTGTGTCACCCTATGTTATAGCTATTACAAGGGGAATCGCATTCGGCATAATTATCTATCACTGATCCATTGCCTACAAGCTTTTCACATATTGTTCTTCGCTTATTTACTTTTCCGTTGCTATTGTTACAACTACTACAAAAACCCAAAAACTATTATCTTTACTTTTGCCACCGTTACCTTTATTATCATTCTACTTTGCTACTAAATACTTTGCTACAGTACTAAGTTATCCAGGTGTGGTTGAATTGACAACTCAACTGCTAATACTCAAGAATATTCTTTGGATCCCCTTGTGTCGAATCAATAAATTTGGGTTGAATACTTTACCCTCGAAAGCTGTTGCGATCCCCTACACTTGTGGGTTATCAAGACTAATTTCTGGCGCCGTTGCCGGGGAGCATAGCTCTATTCTCTGAGTCACTTGGGATTTTTATCTGTTGATCACTATGAAGAACTTGAAAGATGACAGAACTACTATTTTGCCCTCAACTACGAGGGGAGGTAAGGAACTACCATCTTGCTCTGCACTAGATTATCCTTCCGTTATTAGTAAGCTTGTGACACCTAAACCTGCTACTGCTATGAATTCTGATATGTCGCATGTTATTGATGATGCCACTTCTGCTATGCATGACGAAACTACTTCTGTGCGTGATACTACTTTGCCATTAGGTGAATTTCTTGATGAACAACTTGCTAGAGTTAGGGGGAATGAAAATATTGCAGATGCTATTATTGATGATAGTGATGATGAAGGTTCTCCCAATGATTATGAATTACCCATTGTTCCTAAGGGTTATGTTATGAAATAAGAAGCTTCTAGGGAAATCTTTGCTTGCAATGATAGATATGATCTTAAGAAATTATTAGCTAAATGGAAGCAGCAGTCTCTTAATGCTAGAATGAAACCTGGCCATACTTTTGCTACTTCACCTATTTGTGTTACTGATAAGGATTATGAATTCTCTGTTGATCCTGAGATTATTACTTTAGTTGAATCTGATCCTTTTTATGGCCTTGAATCAGAAACTATTGTGGCACATCTTACCAAGTTAAATGATATATCCACCCTGGTTACTAATGATGAGAAGTCTCGCTATTATTATATCCTTAAGATATTTCCGTTCTCATTAAAGGGTGATGCTAAGACTTGGTATAATTCTGTTGCTCCTGGTTGTGTGCGTAGTCCCCAGGATATGATTTATTACTTCTCTGCAAAATATTTCCCTGGTCATAAGAAACAAGCTTCCTTGCGGGAAATATATAATTTTGTGCAAATCAAAGAAGAGAGTCCCCCACAAGATTGGGGGAGGCTTCTCCGATTACTTAATGCTTTGCCTGACCATCCTCTTAAGAAAAAATGAAATACTTGATATCTTTTACAATGGACTAACCAATGCTTCCAAGGACTACTTGGATAGTTGTGTTGGTTGTGTTTTCAGGGAAAGAACAGTCGACGAAGCTGAAATACTATTGAACAATATGTTGACTAATGAAAATAATTGTACTCTTCCTGAGCCAATTCCTGAACCTATTGAGCCAACTCCTGAGCCTATTCCTAAACCCACTCCGAAGAAGAGAGGTGTTTTATTTCTCAGTCCTGAAGATATGCAGGAGGCAAAGAAATCAATGAAAGAAAAAGGTATTAAAGCTGAAGATGTTAAGAATTTACCTCCTATTGAAGAAATACATGGTCTTAATATACTACCTGTTGAAGAACCACATTGTCTTGATAACCCGACGCAGGTAGTAAAGGTAAATTCTCTCTTTAGATATGATAAAGTTGAAATCCCCTATACTAAATTTCATAGCCCGGGCTTAGATGAATTTGATGACTTTATGGCTAGACAAGAAAGTTTTAATGCTTATGTTGGTAGAGAGTTAAAGAATAATGCTTTCCATATAGGACACGTGAGCGATAATATGGCTAGAGTTAAAGGTGAACTCCAACTCGTTAGCAAATATGCTTCTATGGTTGCTACTCAGGCTGAGCAAGTACTTAAAGCTCAAAATGATTTTCTTGATGAGTTAAATAATAAAAATGACTTTGCTGTTAGAGTGTCTATTAGAACTGGTAGAATGACTCAGAGAAACAATTGAGAGGCACCTTTGTATCCTGAAGGCCACCCTAAGAGAATCGAGCAAGATTCTCAGAGAAATAATTTAGAGGCACCTAGTTCTTCGAAAAAGAATAAAAATAAAA
>NW_025230065.1:16020-16795 GCF_018294505.1 Triticum aestivum | reverse complement strand
GCCCATAAAAGGCCCATCAACATAGAAGTACCTGACCCAGATTGACCAAACGAAAAGGACTAAACCAAACCAAGAATACCTATTCCCTTTAATAGTAGGATAATTCCTTTTTAATTTAGTAGCCCCAACACATTGAAGCCTATGGATCCTTCCTTTCAATATAGAAATCAACATAGAAGTACCTGGCCCAGATTGACCAAACGAAAAGGACTAAACCAAACCAAGAAAAGGACGCAATCCTTCCTTTAGTTTGCTCATTCGCTTAATTAGTTACATCGACGATCTAGACAGGAGGTCCTGTGTTCAATTCCCACAATGTTGATTTATTTTGACCCAATTATTTTTCGCGGTCTCCATGAAAGCCCACAAAAGGCCCATCAACATAGAAGTACCTGGCCCAGATTTACCAAACGAAAAGGACTAAACCAAACTAAGTATATATATTCCCTTTAATAGTAGGATAATTCCTTTTTTAATTTAGTAGCCCGAACACATTGAAGCCTATGGATCCTTCCTTTCAATATAGAAATCAACATACAAGTACCTGGCCCAGATTGACCAAACGAAAAGGACTAAACCAAACCAAGAAAAGGACGCAATCCTTCCTTTAGTTTGCTCATTCGCTTAATTAGTTACATCAAAGATCTAGACAGAAGGTCCTGTGTTCAATTCCCACAATGTTGATTTATTTTGACCCAATTATTTTTCACGGTCTCTATGAAAGCCCATAAAAGGCCCATAAACATAGAAGTACCGGGCCCAGATTGACCAAACG
>NW_025230065.1:12100-14765 GCF_018294505.1 Triticum aestivum | reverse complement strand
CCAGTCAAACCTTGACTGGTCAACTGGGTCCCCCTTGGCCCACTTGTCATCCCCGGGTACACTTTTGTGTACCCTGTGCTGGGTGCACCTAGCATTTATTCAATTAATTTCGAGTTAATAATAATTTCAGAATATCATTAAAACTTTGAAAAATTATATAAAATAATCCGTAAGTCAGATGAAAATACTTTATACATGAAAGTTGCTCAGAACGACGAGACGAACCCGGATACGCAGCCCGTTCGTCCACCACACACCTCTAACATACCAAACACGCAACTTTCCCCCTCCGGTTCATCTGTCCGAAAACGCGAAACACCGGGAATACTTTCCCGGATGTTTCCCCCCTTCGTCGGTATCACCTATTACCGCGATTGGGCACACCTAGCATCGTTACCTGTCATGTCGTGCATCGTTATGCATTTGTTTGCATTGTATTCATTGTTTCTTCCCCCTCTTCTCTCCGGTAGACTACGAGACCGACGCTGCTGCTGCCCAGTTCGACTACGGAGTTGACGACCCCTCTCTCTTGCCAGAGCAACCAGGCAAGCCCCCCCTTGATCACCAGATATCGCCTATTCTCTCTATACTGCTTGCATTAGAGTAGTGTAGCATGTTACTACTTTCTGTTGTACCTATTCTGATGCATAGCCTGACATTGATGCTACACCTGTTGATACCTTACCTGCAATCCTAAATGCTTAGTATAGGATGCTAGTTTATCATCATTGGCCCTACATTCTTGTCAGTCTGCCTTGCTATACTATCGGGCCGTGATCACCTGGGAGGTGATCACGGGTATATACTATACATACATACATACTATACAGATGGTGACTAAAGTCGGGTCAGCTCGAAGAGTACCCGCGAGTGATTCACGGATTGGGGGCTGAAAGGACCTTTGTCCCGACGGCCCTCAGTGTGGATCTTTGTGGCGGAGCGACAGGGCAGGTTGAGACCGCCTAGGAGACAGGTGGGCCTGGCCCTGTTCGGCGTTCGCGGATACTTAACACGCTTAACGAGATCTTGGTATTTGATCTGAGTCGGCTACGAGCCTATACGCACTAACCATCTACGTGGGAGTAGTTATGGGTATCCCGACGTCGTGGTATCAGCCGAAGCACTTCAGACGTCAGCGACGGAGCGGCGCGCGCCGAATTGGACTGGAACGCCACTAGGCTAGGTCTGCTTTCGGCCGCCCACGCAACGTGCAGGTGTGCTAAGGGCGATGGGCCCAGACCCCTGTGCGCTTAGGTTTAGACCGGCGTGCTGGCCTCTCTGTTTTGCCTAGGTGGGGCTGCGACGTGTTGATCTTCCGAGGCCGGGCATGACCCAGGAAAGTGTGTCTGGCCAAATGGGATCGAGCGTGTTGGGCTATGTGGTGCACCCCTGCAGGGAAGTTAATCTATTCGAATAGCCGTGATCTTCGGTAACAGGACGACTTGGAGTTGTACCTTGACCTTATGACAACTAGAACCGGATACTTAATAAAACACACCCTTCGAAGTTCCACAGACAACCCGGTGATCGCTTTTCCGCAGGGCGACGAGGAGAGGATTGCCGGGTAGGATTATGCTATGCGATGCTACTGGAGATGCTACTTGGAGATGCTACTTAGAGATGCTACTTGGAGGACTTCAATCTACTCTCTTCTACATGCTGCAAGACGGAGGCTGCCAGAAGCGTAGTCTTCGACAGGATTAGCTATCCCCCTCTTATTCTGGCATTCTGTAGTTCAGTCCACTGATATGGCCTCCTTACACATATACCCATGCATATGTAGTGTAGCTCCTTGCTTGCGAGTACTTTGGATGAGTACTCACGGTTGCTTTTCTCCCTCCTTTCCCCCTTTCCCTTCTACCTGGTTGTCGCAACCAGATGCTGGAGCCCTGGAGCCAGACGCCACCATCGACGACGACTACTACACTGGAGGTGCCTACTACTACGTGCAGCCCGTTGGCGACGACCAGGAGTAGTTAGGAGGATCCCAGGCAGGAGGCCTGCGCCTCTTTCGATCTGTATCCCAGTTTGTGCTAGCCTTCTTAAGGCAAACTTGTTTAACTTATGTCTGTACTCAGATATTGTTGCTTCCGCTGACTCGTCTATGATCGAGCACTTGTATTCGAGCCCTCGAGGCCCCTGGCTTGTATTATGATGCTTGTATGACTTATTTTATTTGTAGAGTTGTGTTGTGTTATCTTCCCGTGAGTCCCTGATCTTGATCGTACACATTTGCGTGCATGATTAGTGTACGATTGAATCGGGGGCGTCACACTATGAAAGCCCATAAAAGGCCCATCAACATAGAAGTACCTGGCCCAGATTGACCAAACGAAAAGGACTAAACCAAACTAAGAATACATATTCCCTTTAATAGTAGGATAATTCCTTTTTTAATTTAGTAGCCCCAACACATTGAATCCTATGGATCCTTCCTTTCAATATAGAAATCGACATAGAAGTACCTGGCCCAGATTGACCAAACGAAAAGGACTAAACCGAACCAAGAAAAGGACGCAATCCTTCCTTTAGTTTGCTCATTCGCTTAATTAGTTACATCGAAGATCTAGACAGAAGGTCCTGTGTTCAATTCCCACAATGTTGATTTATTTTGACCCAATTATTTTTCGCGGTCTCTATGAAAGACCATAAAAGGCCCATCAAC
>NW_025230065.1:11352-12090 GCF_018294505.1 Triticum aestivum | reverse complement strand
CATCGAAGATCTAGACAGAAGGTCCTGTGTTCAATTCCCACAATGTTGATTTATTTTGACCCAATTATTTTTCGCGGTCTCTATGAAAGGCCATAAAAGGCCCATCAACATAGAAGTACCTCGCCCAGAATGACCAAACGAAAAGGACTAAACCAAACCAAGAATACATATTCCCTTTAATAGTAGGATAATTCCTTTTTTAATTTAGTAGCCCCAACACATTGAAGCCTATGGATCCTTCCTTTCAATATAGAAATCAACATAGAAGTACCTGGCCCAGATTGACCAAATGAAAAGGACTAAACCAAACCAAGAAAAGGACGCAATCCTTCCTTTAGTTTGATCATTCGCTTAATTAGTTACATCGAAGATCTAGACAGAAGGTCCTGTGTTCAATTCCCACAATGTTGATTTATTTTGACCCAATTATTTTTCGCGGTCTCTTTGAAATCCCATAAAAGGCCCATCAACATAGAAGTACCTGGCCCAGATTGACCAAACGAAAAGGACTAAACCAAACCAAGAATACCTATTCCCTTTAATAGTAGGATAATTCCTTTTTTAATTTAGTAGCCCCAACACATTGAAGCCTATGGATCCTTCCTTTCAATATACAAATCAACATAGAAGTACCTGGCCCAGATTGACCAAACGAAACGGACTAAACCAAACCAAGAAAAGGACGCAATCCTTCCTTTAGTTTGCTCATTCGCTTAATTAGTTACATCGAAGATCTAG
>NW_025230065.1:11096-11342 GCF_018294505.1 Triticum aestivum | reverse complement strand
ATGAACATAGAAGTACCTGGCCCAGATTGACCAAACGAAAAGGACTAAACCAAACCAAGAATACCTATTCCCTTTAATAGTAGGATAATTCCTTTTTTAATTTAGTAGCCCCAACACATTGAAGCCTATGGATCCTTCCTTTCAATATAGAAATCAACATAGAAGTACCTGGCCCAGATTGACCAAACGAAAAGGACTAAACCAAACCAAGAAAAGGACGCAATCCTTCCTTTAGTTTGCTCATTC
>NW_025230065.1:10152-11086 GCF_018294505.1 Triticum aestivum | reverse complement strand
TAGTAGGATAATTCCTTTTTTAATTTAGTAGCCCCAATACATTGAAGCCTATGGATCCTTCCTTTCAATATAGAAATCAACATAAAAGTACCTGGCCCAGATTGACCAAACGAAAAGGACTAAACCAAACCAAGAAAAGGACGCAATCCTTCCTTTAGTTTTCTCATTCGCTTAATTAGTTACATTGAAGATCTAGACAGAAGGTCATGTGTTCAATTCCCACAATGTTGATTTATTTTGACCCAATTATTTTTCGCGGTCTCTGTGAAAGCCCATAAAAGGCCCATCAACATAGAAGTACCTGGCCCAGATTAACCGAACGAAAAGGATTAAACCAAACCAAGAATACCTATTCCCTTTAATAGTAGGATAATTCCTTTTTTAATTTAGTAGCCCCAACACATTGAAGCCTATGGATCCTTCCTTTCAATATAGAAATCAACATAGAAGTACCTGGCCTAGATTAACCAAACGAAAAGGACTAAACCAAACCAAGAAAAGGATGCAATCCTTCCTTTAGTTTGCTCATTCGCTTAATTACTTACATCGAAGATCTAGACAGAAGGTCCTGTGTTCAATTCCCACAATGTTGATTTATTTTGACCCAATTATTTTTCGCGGTCTCTATGAAAGCCCATAAAAGGCCCATCAACATAGAAGTACCTGGCCCAGATTGACCAAACGAAAAGGACTAAACCAAACCAAGAATACATATTCCCTTTAATAGTAGGATAATTCCTTTTTTAATTTAGTAGCCCCAACACATTGAAGCCTATGGATCCTTCCTTTCAATATAGAAATCAACATAGAAGTACCTGGCCCAGATTGACCAAACGAAAAGGACTAAACCAAACCAAGAAAAGGACGCAATCCTTCCTTTAGTTTGCTCATTCGCTTAATTAGTTACATCGAAGATCTAGACAGGAGGTCCTGT
>NW_025230065.1:9166-10142 GCF_018294505.1 Triticum aestivum | reverse complement strand
AAAAGGACTAAACCGAACCAAGAAAACGACGCAGTCCTTCCTTTAGTTTGCTCATTCGCTTAATTAGTTACATCGAAGATCTAGACAGGAGGTCCTGTGTTCAATTCCGACAATGTTGATTTATTTTGACCCAATTATTTTTCGCGTTCTCTATGAAAGCCCATAAAAGGCCCATGAACATAGAAGTACCTGGCCCAGATTGACCAAACGAAAAGGACTAAACCAAACCAAGAATACATATTACCTTTAATAGTAGGATAATTCCTTTTTTAATTTAGTAGCCCCAACACATTGAAGCCTATGGATCCATCCTTTCAATATAGAAATCAACATAGAAGTACCTGGCCCAGATTGACCAAACGAAAAGGACTAAACCAAACCAAGAAAAGGATGCAATCCTTCCTTTAGTTTGCTCATTCGCTTAATTAGTTTCATCGAAGATCTAGACAGGAGGTCCTGTGTTCAATTCCCACAATGTTGATTTATTTTGACCCAATTATATTTCGCGGTCTCTATGTGTGACGCCCGGATAATTAGGCTACAGTAATCCCACGTTAACGATGCCACGTCACTTTGATTACTGTTAGTAATCTCGCGTTAGCTCGAAACCGATTCAAATTCAAAATCAAAATCAAGCAAACAATAAAAGTTTTTCAAATATTAAAGCTAAAATGTTCAATAAATAGTAGATAAATCAGAGGCTATGATAAAATTGTAAACAACATTATTGAAATTTGATAAGTGACTTAAACAACCTCAAACAGTGGCTGAAAACATTATTTACTAACCTTTTTATTAATAAAAAAATAAATATGAAATGATAATTACCCCAAACTAGTTTTTGGTGGTAGGGTATATTGTGTTGTGAATTGTGGGCCAACGCTCATATTTTACAAAACTCATTTGGTGCCCAAACAATTAGCCAAAACAGAAGAGAAAATAAGTAAAAGGAAGGAAATACAAAAAGACAAAACAA
>NW_025230065.1:0-6969 GCF_018294505.1 Triticum aestivum | reverse complement strand
CCAGTCAAACCTTGACTGGTCAACTGGGTCCCCCTTGGCCCACTTGTCATCCCCGGGTACACTTTTGTGTACCCTGTGCTGGGTGCACCTAGCATTTATTCAATTAATTTCGAGTTAATAATAATTTCAGAATATCATTAAAACTTTGAAAAATTATATAAAATAATCCGTAAGTCAGATGAAAATACTTTATACATGAAAGTTGCTCAGAACGACGAGACGAACCCGGATACGCAGCCCGTTCGTCCACCACACACCTCTAACATACCAAACACGCAACTTTCCCCCTCCGGTTCATCTGTCCGAAAACGCGAAACACCGGGAATACTTTCCCGGATGTTTCCCCCCTTCGTCGGTATCACCTATTACCGCGATTGGGCACACCTAGCATCGTTACCTGTCATGTCGTGCATCGTTATGCATTTGTTTGCATTGTATTCATTGTTTCTTCCCCCTCTTCTCTCCGGTAGACTACGAGACCGACGCTGCTGCTGCCCAGTTCGACTACGGAGTTGACGACCCCTCTCTCTTGCCAGAGCAACCAGGCAAGCCCCCCCTTGATCACCAGATATCGCCTATTCTCTCTATACTGCTTGCATTAGAGTAGTGTAGCATGTTACTGCTTTCTGTTGTACCTATTCTGATGCATAGCCTGACATTGATGCTACACCTGTTGATACCTTACCTGCAATCCTAAATGCTTAGTATAGGATGCTAGTTTATCATCATTGGCCCTACATTCTTGTCAGTCTGCCTTGCTATACTATCGGGCCGTGATCACCTGGGAGGTGATCACGGGTATATACTATACATACATACATACTATACGGATGGTGACTAAAGTCGGGTCAGCTCGAAGAGTACCCGCGAGTGATTCACGGATTGGGGGCTGAAAGGACCTTTGTCCCGACGGCCCTCAGTGTGGATCTTTGTGGCGGAGCGACAGGGCAGGTTGAGACCGCCTAGGAGACAGGTGGGCCTGGCCCTGTTCGGCGTTCGCGGATACTTAACACGCTTAACGAGATCTTGGTATTTGATCTGAGTCGGCTACGAGCCTATACGCACTAACCATCTACGTGGGAGTAGTTATGGGTATCCCGACGTCGTGGTATCAGCCGAAGCACTTCAGACGTCAGCGACGGAGCGGCGCGCGCCGAATTGGACTGGAACGCCACTAGGCTAGGTCTGCTTTCGGCCGCCCACGCAACGTGCAGGTGTGCTCAGGGCGATGGGCCCAGACCCCTGTGCGCTTAGGTTTAGACCGGCGTGCTGGCCTCTCTGTTTTGCCTAGGTGGGGCTGCGACGTGTTGATCTTCCGAGGCCGGGCATGACCCAGGAAAGTGTGTCTGGCCAAATGGGATCGAGCGTGTTGGGCTATGTGGTGCACCCCTGCAGGGAAGTTAATCTATTCGAATAGCCGTGATCTTCGGTAACAGGACGACTTGGAGTTGTACCTTGACCTTATGACAACTAGAACCGGATACTTAATAAAACACACCCTTCCAAGTTCCACAGACAACCCGGTGATCGCTTTTCCGCAGGGCGACGAGGAGAGGATTGCCGGGTAGGATTATGCTATGCGATGCTACTGGAGATGCTACTTGGAGATGCTACTTAGAGATGCTACTTGGAGGACTTCAATCTACTCTCTTCTACATGCTGCAAGACGGAGGCTGCCAGAAGCGTAGTCTTCGACAGGATTAGCTATCCCCCTCTTATTCTGGCATTCTGCAGTTCAGTCCACTGATATGGCCTCCTTACACATATACCCATGCATATGTAGTGTAGCTCCTTGCTTGCGAGTACTTTGGATGAGTACTCACGGTTGCTTTTCTCCCTCCTTTCCCCCTTTCCCTTCTACCTGGTTGTCGCAACCAGATGCTGGAGCCCTGGAGCCAGACGCCACCATCGACGACGACTACTACACTGGAGGTGCCTACTACTACATGCAGCCCGTTGGCGACGACCAGGAGTAGTTAGGAGGATCCCAGGCAGGAGGCCTGCGCCTCTTTCGATCTGTATCCCAGTTTGTGCTAGCCTTCTTAAGGCAAACTTGTTTAACTTATGTCTGTACTCAGATATTGTTGCTTCCGCTGACTCGTCTATGATCGAGCACTTGTATTCGAGCCCTCGAGGCCCCTGGCTTGTATTATGATGCTTGTATGACTTATTTTATTTGTAGAGTTGTGTTGTGTTATCTTCCCGTGAGTCCCTGATCTTGATCGTACACATTTGCATGCATGATTAGTGTACGATTGAATCGGGGGCGTCACAAGTTGGTATCAGAGCCGACTGCCTGTAGGAATCCCTTCCAACTCCTTGGCCGAAGTCGAGTCTAGACTTTACAAAACTTTTACTAACATGGCTGTGCGGCCCATGGGCCCACGTCGCCATTGGGTGGTAGTAGGATCTTTTACTCCTCGACCTTACTCTGGGACTCTGATCTCTCCTCTATTCGAGTTAAATGAAGTTTACTAAATCTAACAATAGGATCTCGTTATCACTTTCACCCGGAGAGCCCCTTATTACTGATGATCGTCTGCTGCACCAGAAGACCGTGAAGATACTCTCCGCTGTTAACCCGAGAACTTATGTTCATCGCATTTGCAATTCCCCTTCCACCGTCAACCCTTATGGATAACCACTTGCAGTTGTTATTCTTACATTCATCCCCAGTTGGTCTTGTTATTACCAGATACCTCGAAACACTCGTTGTTGTTTCGATAATCCTTTGAGCTTATCGCCTTGCTGTTCTTTGTCACCTGAATACCCCTATGGATAATTCTCGCACTTATCGAGTATCCGCTCATCCCCCAGTTGTTCATGTGTTTCACAATGGTCTTAGAAATACTAATTGATCCTCCAAAAATCCTTAATAGCTTATTGCTCTGCAATACTTGTCTGCTTGCATTATGGATGCTTTCCATATGTCTGGCAATATTCGTTAGTATCCTTAGGCACCGTCATTTTGATCCTATTGATTCAGCATGTGTGCGAATGCACACAATCATCTATCAACCCTTCTAAATTATCCTTCCGGCTCAGACATCATTTTTGAACATGAGCTGGTTCTCGACCAAACTATTTGTCGTCAATTGTGCCTCTGGTATATCCAACTTATCCATCCTTGATCAGAGCGACTGCTTCTGATCCTTTGTTTTGGAAATTGAAATTCCTTTATTATCTAAGCATCGAATTATTCCGATGTTCTATAATATGATGCCCGTGCATTCTTCTTCCTCTGGTTGAGTACCGATACTCACATCAGATCCCTTGTGGACCATCGGTTCCTTTGTTGGATTTTGTCCGATAGTGTCCTTCATATTGAATAACCTTGAGAGCCTTTTCATGGGTATATAATGCCTTGGTAAATTGTATCATCTGCTTTTGAACAATGATCTACTTTCGAGCTTGTATTATTTACCCCGAAGTTTGTGGTATATGTTCGTAAGATGCCCTGATGGGTTGAACCTATGCCTTCCTTACTATGTGTGAACTCGGAAGTTTTCACGGGTCAAACTTATCTGGTATTGCACCAGGTAAAACTTTCAACAACTAATGTCATCTTCGAAATACGAGAAGTGAATGAAGGTTATGCATTGAAGAAGTGGGAGTCAACCTTGAACTTTGCGTTCATGCCCATGGACACGATGTATATCCTATCATTGGAAGCTTCATGCAATAATAACTATTTCCTTGAAAATATGATCTGGCTCTATGAACTGATCCTTTGCAATCGTGGTTCCGACCCTAATTTCTTCCTTTGATTCCATTTCTCAGACAAGTAAAAGCGCTTGTCTTCTATAGATCTATACACCCCACTTCAACCTTTAATTTGATATGCCTTCGAGTATTATCTCCCTGATATCTCGAGGATATCATGCCATTGCACTACATCTTATGAATTTGTGACGGAGTAATACCTTTCCCTATCATAGTCACTCCATGAGTTTTGGGTTGTCGTCAACCGAGAACTCCGAATAGTGAATCGAGTCCGCACTGCGATTCGACAACTCTTAGTAATCTTCATTGCTTACGAGTTTAATACTCCATCATGGCATTCCTAGCCTTATCGGCTACATTATTATCGTGCTAAATTTAATTGTGCTATCTGGTTCTTCCCGGAGCACAAATTTCGACGGTGAGCTAATCTTGCGTCGATCTTCCTAGTCATATCATTTCTCCTTGAACAACAAACTTGATTTGAGTTTGTGTCGTACCCATGATTCCAATAACCTTTCGCTTCATCATTCCTTTAACTTGATGTCATCGCTGATCGATTACATCCTCATGAAATCTCTCGACAAATGTGTCGTGATCATCATCAGCATTCCGAGTTCTTCCAGGATATCAATTGAATTCATGATGAGAAATACCATCCTTGCCCTAGATGAGTTGTTTTGTCATCGACCACTTTATTGCCTTCCCTCCAACACAAACTTGTCCGTGTTCTGTGTTGTACCTTGAGTTCATTGCTATCTAGCATTTGTTCTTCTTTACCTTAGAGTATTACCATCTTTTATGACAAGAATGTCACGAGGATTACTCCACCTCTTAAGAATTCTTGGTATAGTGATACTTCTCACCATCACCATTCTTTCTTGGTCCCCGTGTTGATTCCAACAAGTGAACGGTGTTGTTTGGATTCTTTTCTTCTAGCAACCCTATTGCTTTGAAGTTAATGGTCGGCCGTTCATTCTTAGACTACTGGTTGTTGAACCACCATTCTAACATTGATCATTCTACGTAAGCCCATATTTCGGGTGCACCTTTAACTGTGTATGTTTTCCTCAAGCATACATCATTATATCATTTGATCCGACAAATGATATCTCTTTGTTCACCTGATTGTGGAAATTCATTTTTTGGAAATCTTGACAAAATGTTGCTGAATCCATCAGCCACCTCCTCATCTCTCCTTGGATTAGTGGAGAACTCTTGTTTCGGAACTCGCTTCCATAGTTCAATTCCCGAGAATCTTACAATGTCATCTCGACAATGTGTGTTACACCTTTCTTCTCAGGCATCCCGAGTCTGAGTTATCCTGACACCAATCAGATCTGAATCTCGGTCAGATATGATGGTTGGAACATTTTCCAAGAGTCATAACATTGGTCTTTATATAACCTGGTAAGGTGGTGCCATGCCTAGTACACCTGGCCGGAGGACCTATTGTCATAGCTCCCTTCTTAAGCAAGGTTAGCGATTTTTCCATGCGGAAATTGTAAAACTTATTCTACAAGTTGTTCCTGATGGATCCTTCGTGCATCCAAATTCTGAACCTTACTTGATGACCTTGTCAATGCTATCTCGAAACATGTCTATGGTACTCTGCACATTTTGAAGCACCATGCTAGATTTCCTTTATCAACTATTCAAACACTGTTGTATGGGTAATGTCATGAAATTTCTCTCCCCTTACCTAATGAGTTTTCTACATTATATCCTATCATGGATATCATGCTCTGCTTCACCTTGGGAAGGATATACCCCTGAAATATGTGTTTAAACGCATTTTCCTTTCCATTGTTCTGTTTATCCCGATGATCACATTTTCCTTTCCATTGGTTTACTTGACCTTTCTTGTGGTCTATATACTCTAAGCAGTAATAATTCACTGCTTAGGTAAGCACCTCGTTGCACCACTCTGTTAGTATGACCCTGTTACTAGTGTTGATGACATTTCGGTAGCCACCGATGGACGAGAACCTTGCCTATTGGCCTGCCTCGTTCAACAAGCAGGAAAGTGGTTCTCTTCGTCCCTCGCCCTTGGTATCGACGTTGTTGCCAACATAATCGACAGGCTACCCCCTGACATGCCTTGCTTGCATGATCACGCAAGACGTCTCCGCCCTTCCTACTTTTAACTATATGGTGGGCCCATAACCCACAGTTCCACAGGATCGAAACCTGACTCTCCTCTACAACCCTGTTTCTAATGGTTATTCTCCATGCTTGGCTTCGTATTTAATTCATGGGCCACCTTCCTAGTGCTCTATTCTGGTATCAGACGCTATACTTACTCTCGCCGCTCTGAACCCCTTTCTCACTCTGGTTCAGACTTCGAGGAACTATCAATCTGCTTGGAACCTCTTATTGTACCTTCGTACCTCACTCTTGATGTATTTTATATGTTCAACTCGAGAGAAAATCTTATGCTCATTCATGGGTTAACCCCCAGATTGTTTCCCTCATAGACATTTTGTCGTAGCCGAGCTGCCCCTTACCTATTCGTAAGTACGTTGCAGTTCCCAAAGAAAAGGACGACTTCACCATGATAACCTGAAGTAGACAAATGAAGACTTCAATGTAATGGATTGACCTCTTCGAGAAGAGCAACCAACACTGGGAAGACCCGTTAGAATTTCGTAACCAAACCCCTTTCCCCTTACTCCCGCTCCTAAATCTCGGGACGAGATTTCTTGTAGTGGAGGAGAATTGTGACGCCCGGATAATTAGGCTACAGTAATCCCACGTTAACGATGCCATGTCACTTTGATTACTGTTAGTAATCTCGCGTTAGCTCGAAACCGATTCAAATTCAAAATCAAAATCAAGCAAACAATAAAAGTTTTTCAAATATTAAAGCTAAAATGTTCAATAAATAGTAGATAAATCAGAGGCTATGATAAAATTGTAAACAACATTATTGAAATTTGATAAGTGACTTAAACAACCTCAAACAGTGGCTGAAAACATTATTTACTAACCTTTTTAGTAATAAAAAAATAAATATGAAATGATAATTACCCCAAACTAGTTTTTGGTGGTAGGGTATATTGTGTTGTGAATTGTGGGCCAACACTCATATTTTACAAAACTCATTTGGTGCCCAAACAATTAGCCAAAACAGAAGAGAAAATAAGTAAAAGGAAGGAAATACAAAAAGACAAAACAAAAAAAAAAAAGGAGAAACACCCTACCCCCTGGGCTTCGGCCCGGCAGGCCGCACCCCCCCCTCCTTGGGCC
>NW_025230064.1:8521-16797 GCF_018294505.1 Triticum aestivum | reverse complement strand
TGTTTCCTTCTTGAAGGCGGCTTCGAGATTCCGTTCCCTCTTCCTTGTCCTCCCCCTGCAACCGGGTGAAAACCCACAACTTTGGTTGGGCGGCGGCGGTGCCCGGCTCCGTCACCTTCTTGAAGGCGCCGCTTTGGGTCCGCGGGGAGGTGGGACAGCTGCAGCGCGTTCTTGGCATTCCTGATGGCGGCGGTTCTCTTTAGTGGTGTCGCTTCGCCATGGCGGTCGGCTGAGTCCGGCTCTCGTGGTGATTGTGGTGCTCAACTCTTCGTCGTGTCTTCCTGGGGTGCTCTCGTCCTATTCAGAGAGGCTGGAGATGGAGCGGCTTCATCTTGCAGGGAGCTTCGGTGAAGATGTCAAGTCATGTCTGACCGACAGGTGCTACGCTTTGTCATGCCTAGTCGGCAGGTGCTACACATGACAGATCTTCCAAAGACTTCAAGCTGTGTCGGCTGGTGGTACTTGGCAGCATGGTGCTGAGGTGTATCAGTGGCGACCGCAACGTGCTCAGTTGTTTGCGCGCAGGGAGGAGGTGCCGTTGGGTGCCGTGGTGGCGTCGACGATAGCTGGACCGACCAAGGTTTATGCATCAGTACAGTTCTGAAGATGGAGCGGTGGCAGTTGGCGGCGGCGGCCTCTGAGTGCACGTCGGACCGGTGAGACACATACCCGGCAGGCGTCCTGGATGGGACCTCAGGTCTTAGATGTTAAGTTTGGCTGCGATGTCTGTTTGGTATTAGACTCAGGATATCTGCGTCCTTTCATCAACTGGATAGAGTTGCTTAGACGACAGCTTTAGGCTTACTGTTGTATTACTTTGTAAGGTCTTGTGAGAATAATTAATAAAGTGGTCGTATGCATCGCCCAAACGCAGAGGCCGGGGGTCATCCTCCTTTTCTAAAAAAAAGAAGGTCATAGATTCAGACGGCGGCTTCTGGATTCTTCTGTTTCTCGATTCGTGCCGTCTTGTTAACTGGCTTCTATTTCTCGATTCATTTTTATGTGTTTTACCTTCTTGTTGATCAGTTCCATTTTTAAAATTCAATTGTTCTCATTTCTTGTTGAAGCGAGCCAACTGCTCCATAATTTCAGAAAAATTTCAGCACCAACCAAAATTACCGAAATTCAGTGAGTTTCAATACTAAAGTTAACCAAATATTTTTTAAAATTGAAAATTATTTAAAAATATATTTGAATTCCTATGTGCTGCTGAAATCGCTGAAATAGTTTGGCTAAAAGATAAATATTTCAATGTCCACTGAAAAATTAATGAAATTCAATAAATTTCGTCGAAATGACGAAATGACTGAAAGTGAAAACCATGGTGAGGCGAGAGAGCTCAGCCGCTACGGGAGAGAGGCCACTGAGGTGCTACGTGTCCCCAGCCACTACCTCATTCATGTGCCCCACTCACGCTCCCTCTTTGCAACCTAGGCTCGTGAACTTGTTGTGCGTGCCACAAGCGATTCACCGACGACGAGACTTCCGGCCCATATGGCTTCCTCCGCGTTGGCCTCCCCTGGCACCCTGCCCTCTACCGCACGGCAACCGCCACCCTCGCGTGTGCCCAGCAACAGATGCAGCAGAAGCGGCTGCTCTAGTGCCGCACCGAATCAGTGCCGCAACGTGCTGTCGGGTGATGGCCGTCCCTGACGGCCAACCTCCACCCGGGTACGTATTAATTTTGGGCGTGTCTAGCGGGCGGCTGTTTGCCCGTTAGCGCTTTCGGGCCGCCCATCTTTTTAAGAAATTTCCTGTCCCCTTCTCCCCGATTAGGAAATCCCATAGCTCGTTATTTCTTTGCAGTTTCTGTGGCCTTCCTTTTTATCTGATGGGCTAGTCTATTGGTCCCTCACATAGATGCATGTGCATCTAGCACCATGCACTCATCATTAGTTGGCATTTACACTATCACGTGATCCTTCTCATGGCTGTCATTAATTTTTGAGTTCAACTTCTTTTAAAAAGACATAACTTTTGAACGGAACATCGAAATTAAGATATGTTTTCATCGTTGAAACCCTCGCGTCGTGCTCTTCAAAACTAGAACCCACATGAGTATGTTTTGACGAATTTCTTTTGTGCAATTTTGTTCCCGTTTTGTGCAACTGACTAGCCGTCCATGTGCAACTACCTGACAGGGATGTGCAACTTTTCTCGTACACCATAAATATGCAGTTTTCCTCTATGAGACCTCCACCCCCAAACTACCTCCTTGCCGCGCAAACTGAGCAGTGCAGAGAAGTGTACATTGTGGCGCCAACTGAGCATATGTGTGTGCCAATAGTCCTGTAAACTAAATATCAATGTGTGTGCAACCAGACTACATTGCCGCACCAACTGAGCATATATGTGTGTAACTAGTTCTGCCAACAAAATATCAATGTGTGTGCATCTAGATTACATTGTCGCACCAACTGAGCATATGTGTGTGCCAATAGTCCTGCCAACTAAATATCAATGTGTGTGCAACCAGACTACATTGCCGCGCCAACTGAGCATACATGTGTGTAACTAGTCCTGTCAACTAAATATCAATGTGTGTGCATCTAGATTACGTTGTCACGTCAACTGCGCATATGTGTGTGTAACTAGTGTCCTGTCAACTAAATATCAATGTGTGTGCAACTAGATTAAATTACAAGCAAACTGAGCATATGAGTGTGCAACTAGTCTTCCTGCCAACTAAACATTAATTTGTGTGCAACTAGACTACATTACAAGTCAACTAAATATCAATATGTGTGCAACTAGACCACATTATTAGCCAACTAAATATAAATGTGTGTGCAACTAGACTACATTACAAGCTATGCCAATTCACATGCAACTATGCGGACTAAATTGTGCAACTTGGTGGTCATGCATGTGCCAACTAAGACTACTATGTGCGATTATGCGGATCAGATTGTGCAACTCTATTGCCATGCATGTGCGACTGCGCCGACAAAAGTGTGCAACTTCGCAGCGGGCGTGAGAATCTCTCACGACAATTCATATGCGACTATGCGGAGCAGATTGTGCAACTGTGTGACCATGCATGTGCCAACTAGGACTACTATGTGCGACTATGCAGATCAAATTGTGCAACTCTGTTGCCATGCATGTGCGACCGCGCCGACAAAAGTGTGCAACTTCGCGGCGGGCGTGAGAATCTCTCCCGACAATTCATATGCAACTATGCGGAGCAGATTGTGCAACTGTGTGACCATGCATGTGCCAATTAAGACTACTATATGTGCAACTACAACTACTGTGGATGCCAACAAAAAATGGTAAATAATAGATCAACTTACAAAGAGGCATTTAGTCAACTTATAAGAGCGTTTTTGACATTAAAGAGTAAACCGATGCTTCTGTCGCTGCTAGCTTATAGTAGTATTTGCTTTTCTACAGTGAACTGAATCATGGCCTGCTCCTGGTGCCGTTGCTAGCTTATGTTTGCTTTTCTATAGTAAAATGAGCCATGAGCTACTGCTGCCGTTGCTAGCTGCCGCCGCTGAAATTAAAACTCAACTGAACCATGTCTTGCTGCTGCTTCCGTTGCTAGATGCCGCCGCTACCTGCTGCCGTTGCTAGATGCCGCTGCTGACGCCTGCCGGCACGGCGGCACACAGTTTCTTGAGAACTGAAGCGGTGAAGCCCACATGCCACAGTAAACCAAATCCATACATGTCGTGGACTGCTGGACGAAAGGATGGCATAAGCGTGTTGATTCTGGATGAGGGGGCCTTCGCGCTACGGGAAAGACGCGGGCTCTCGCGGACTGCAGTAAGCGGAGCATGCGGGGGAAGCCCGTGCTCTCCTTCAACTGTGGCGGCAGCTGCGCAGGGCGCCTTCTCTTCACACCTGGCGACAGCTGCGGCAGCGAAACAACCGCGGCGAGGGAGGCGTCAGGTAAGGTGCGCTTGGAGGCGGTCTTGTGGGAGACGGGGCCGACGGTGAGCGACGGGGCCGCGTCCACGGAGCGGTCGCGGTCGGCGGCCGATCCCGGGAGGCCGAGGCGGAGCGTGAGACGGGACCCTACATCGCCGCCTGGATTTGGGGGAGGACGAGGCGGAGGTGGGAGCAGCGGCGGCGCTGCGGCAGAGAGGAGAAATCGCAACGGGTGGGGTCGGGGAGTGGAGGAGACAACGAAGATATGATGGCTCCGACAAGGTGGCACCTGACTCACGGCGGGGCGATGGGGCGTGATCCTGCGGCCAGGAACCAGCCGCTGGTTCCGTCCAGATAGTGCGCGTGCACTTTTAAGTTTTTAGATTAATTTTTACCCAACCACTCGCACCGGCTCTTTGTCGTTCGAACCATGTCGGAGGCTAGGAGCGCGACAAGCAAGCGCCTGGGCCACCATCGTCGTCGTCGTCATCGTTTCATAGTTCATGTGTTTTGCTTTCAATTTTCATTTCATGTACTTCCTCTGATCCACAATATAGGGTCTATAGAATTTTTAGAAAGTAGCCAGGAAAAGATGATTATTCATGTCTCTAGGAAAGCACTTTCTCACATTTAGTTCATTTTTTTCTGCAATAGTGATTTATCTTCTTGAGATTTTTTTTAAAACGAAATGTATTAATATCGCGAAGATACCAATTACACTCAATCTCTGCACCAATAAGATGTCTCAAAAACATCCAGGATGCACACAGCTCAAAAAGAAAACAAAAAGGAACGGAAAAAAAGTAAAAACCTCACCACACTGATCAACTCCTCGCAGCAGTACACAAACCATCACCAAAGACAGCACCCAAAAAATGTAAAAGGTCTCCAAAAGCGACGCCTTCAAAAAGGAAATAGTGCACATGCACTGTGTTCGTCCGATCCAAGATCTTATGTTTTCAGCCTGAAGAAAGTCCAACCCTTCATTCGGTAAGGTAATAGCCACACACAAACAATGAAGGCCAAACCTTAGAGTTTCCCTGAAAGTAACGACTCAGCACCTGAGGAGCACCACCAAAAATGAAATCCTCTAGTGTTACCACCCCCACTTGTGACATCTGCTTCTGAAAGTTATCAAACACCTGGCTGGCTCCATCGCCTTCAAGGGCACCTCCGCCTTAGTGATCCTCCAATCTAAGCCACCGTGAGTTTCTATACCGCTATCTATGCCATGGAAATCGAGATCTTGACATGTCCCATGGTTTCAACAAACAATAGAGCTTCGGGTCGCGCCCTCATGGACTCGCGAAGATTGATATCGACGCGCACGACCGCATTCTATCTGATCCAGATATCCTTGGGAAAAATCTCTGGCAGTAGTTCCGGAACACTTTGATGGCCAAGTCAACCAAGACTGATCATGCAAATCATTGTCGGGATGCGTTAAGAGCACTAGGACCGCCACTACACTACGCCGACGCCATCATCACCGCAATAGAGGACACCGACTTGCGCTACCCATAGCCCGCGGCGTCGGCTGAAGACGAACGCCAGATCGAGGTGGATCCCGATCCGCCGCTACCCCCTCGCCTGCATGATCCGCCACCTCGAAGCCCGTCGTGCGCCATTGGTGCCGAGTGCTGCCGCACCACCGCGACCTCGCCAGTGTAGTGTCCCTGCCCAGCCGCGCCGCCCCATGGCGAAGGCCCTACGCGAGAAGGAGAAACACTCCACTGCTGCCGACGCTGGCCAGGCTTTGCCTGGCCGCGTCCTCTAGCAGCGGCGATGGGGGAGGGAGGGAGAGGAGAGTGCTGGTGGTGGCAGTGCGAGCGCCCTCCTCGTTGCCCACAGGAGCAACGTGGGAGGGTCCCAGATCTATAAAATTGTGAGAGAATTTTACTTCCCTGCCCATCTTCTTGACAAATTTTTAGTAGCCACTTAGTTTTTAACTAGGGTTAATTAGATAAATGCCATTTCAATTATGGTGATTCATAAAACTGCCACTGCAATTTTCAAATTTTGAAAAATGCCACTATAATTTTTGTAAACTGCTACGGGCTGAGCAAGAACCGTTCTTACCTACGCATCAAAAACCACAACGTAGTATAGTGATTGCTTTTTGATCTTCAGAAAGAACCCTATTCATTGAAACCGATTCAACTAAAGTTGGGGAAACAGACACCCACTAGCCTCCTGTGTGCGAAGCACGGCGGTAGAACCAGTCTTGCGTAAGCGTACGCGTAATGTCGGTCTGAGCCGCTTCATCCAACAATACTGCCGAATCAAGAATCAACTAGTAACGGCAAGAAATATGTATATACCCACGCCCACAACTCTTTTGTGTTCTACTCGTGCATATAACATCTACGCATAGACCTGGTTCGGATGCCACTGTTGTGGAACGCAGTAATTTCAAAAAAAAATCCTACGCACACGCAAGATCATGGTGATGCATAGCAACGAGAGGGGAGAGTGTCGTCCACATACCCTCGTAGACCGTAACCGGAAGCGTTATGAGAATGCAGTTGATGTAGTCGCACGTCTTCACGATCCGACCGATTCAAGTACCGAACGCACGGCACCTCTGAGTTCAGCACACGTTCAGCTCGGTGACGTCCCACGAACTCTGATCCAGCAGAGCTTCGAGGGAGAGTTCCGTCAGCACGACAGCGTGATGACGGTGATGATAATGCTACCGACGCAGGGCTTCACCTAACACTACTAGGGAAAAACCTAGCAGCAGTGAGGGTTTTGGGCCTCTCAGTAGCGCGGGTGCCGGCGCTACTAATAAGGCGCTACAGCTAACGTATAGCAGTAGCGCCTGTTGTCCCACGCTACTGCTATACATGAATAGCTCTAGCGCTCTTTGGGAAAGGGCGCTACTGATATTATCTGCAGCGCTGTTTGCTGGGACGCGCTACTGGTAAGGAGGCGCTACTGCTAAATTTCCCCCCTCGCTACTACTAGTTTATTTATTAGTTTTTTTCCTGCATATTTGTTTTGTATTTGTTTTGTATTTGAATAGGCTTTATACAGTCATCTTTAGCATATCATACACATACAAATGTAATCATAGCATATACATACAATTAGTCTCATCATCATAATCATCATCCAACACAAAGTGGTCTCTCGTCATCATCTCAAAAATAGCAATACAAGTCTCGATTACTTGCAAATACATCGTCATCCATCTAAACAATGATATACACGAGAAGAGCTATCACTTTGAGAACATGAGTTCGTATCCCTCTCTCGCATTAGCGTGAACCTAAACTAACTACTGCATGTCGCTCGGAAACCGGAAACCGGTACACTTGGGCGGCCTGACACTCCGGCCACTTGTCGTGTATATACTCCTGGCGTAGCACTTCTTCGCCATCTATGATTTATGCACCTGCATCATCACATGAGTCGATGATATGCAATATATATAGTTGAGCAACAGAAAGAGACAGACTTGGCAAAAATAGAAACAACATATCATAAGCATAAATAACAAAGTTCATCATACCCCAAAATGCCCTAACTAGAGTGATTTTCGCTAGTCGAAGAGGAGGACGGTTTAATTACATCACAAATAAAGTTTCACCATGCATAACTCAAAGTTTTGTCATACAGAAAGTATGGACTAAACGGACACATTGTCATATATCGACAATCACTCCAACATGTCGTTCCATCCATCCAAGTCAGGGATAGTCCCCGAGCCTAGTGAAAGGCTTCAGGTCGAGACGCTGAGAGGCTATCCTCATATTTTCTATCTTCTGTAGTTTCTCATCATTGATGGTGGCGGTTGTCCGTACGATGCAGCCTATTTGATTGTCGTAGCATTAACGCGCTTCCTCGAGCGCCGTTGGCTCAAAATTGCCGTCGTCCACCACTCTAGTAGTCCTGAGTTTGTTAGGAACCCATTGCCTCTTTGCTTTCGGTTCTACACCGGCTCTGCTCCCCGAGGCAGCGCCGGTCTCAGTCTCAGCGCCGGTCTCGATGCCGGTCTGAGTCTGAGCGCAGGTCTTAGTCTCAGCATCGGTCTGCGTGTCGGTCTCAGTCCCCGATGCCACTGGTGGGCCCAGCAATAACATCGGTTGATCGTCGGTAAGGCTAAAAAATTCGTCTGCCGCCCGGTAGGCGTCGTCGCAATCACCAGAACTCTGTCCTTCATCGTTGCTAGCCATGTTTCCTATGATTAAATCTAGTCAATTAATTCTAGACCTAATAAAATGAATAATGACATAAAAAGGCCTATTATTTTGCAGGAATGTTGACTCCTTCTTGATGCGGCAAATCACGGGCACTCGATATGTTCTAGTTTGTAGCACAAGTCATGCCGAAATTCATGGAAAATTTCGGCATGACCTTTGCTAAAAAGTGGACAAATCGAGAACCTGGAATTTTCC
>NW_025230064.1:0-4728 GCF_018294505.1 Triticum aestivum | reverse complement strand
CCCGGGCGGCCTGTGGGCCGACGACTGGGAGCTAGGTCGCCCCACGCGTCAATCTAACGCCGGCTCGCCCTTAGACGGCTCTTTTTCAACGCCCTGGAGGGCCGAACTGCTGGAGATGCTCTAAGTGATGGCTAGGAAGCCATGGCCGACGGCAATAGGGAATGACAGACGTTGTGGGTTTGCCACGATAAGCTCCACGCGGGCCTGGGATAAGCAAAAAGCCCATTATGATCACGCTCAAGCCGAGGAAGCAAACCATCAGATCCATTCAGAGATTTGAACATGTTTTCTTTCCAGAAAAAATCTATATCTTATATCTATATCTATATTTATTCTATATCTATACCTATATATACCTATACCTATTAATAAAGGGGCTATTGCTTCTTACCACCGTAATTTCGTCCGTTTTTCGTCTGTCGTCAAGCCACTAAAATGGTAAGTATGCCGGGGGTCCACCAAGGCTCGAAGCGCTACGGGCGATAGGAAGCGATCACCAGGGCGACCGCGTTCTCTCGCTAGGGTTAGGGTTTTGAAGCACTGGGGTGGTTTGATTCTGGCAAAGCTCGGGGCGGCGACGGCGTCTCCTGTCAGTCAGGCCAGTCAACTTGTGTCTCTGCGCTTAGGAGCGGCGCTCATGGCGGGAGAAGCAGGAGGGAAGGATGCCGACGCGGTGAACAAATCCACATAGATCCCATCTGGGGCGGCGGCGGCCACGCCAGCGCGGAAGGGAGTCGGATCTGCTAGCAGGGAGGCGAGTAAGTCTCATGTTGAGAGCAAAACGCCAGATGCGGCGGCAAGTCTTTCGGCGAGGTTAGGAGGCATGGTGCTCATGGACAAGGAGGAGGAGGGGTTTGTCTTCGAAGATCCACACCCAAAAGTCCGCAAAGATCACCGTTGGTCTGCTGTAGGTAAAGTTTGTTCTCCCCGTCCTATGAAGATGTCCGTTGTGGAGAAGACGATGCCTAGGGCTTGGGGACTACACAGAGAAGCTAAGTTTGCTGAAATTGGTCCTAATATTTTTGAAGTTCACTTTGGTTCTGAGGGTGACTATAGGCATGTCATACACAATGGCCCTTGGCAGTTCGATTTCAGCGTGCTGGTGATGAGGGTGTACGAAGGAGATAAGAGACAGTCTGAGATGATTTTTGATAAAACTGATGTGTGGGTGAGGATCTTGGACCTGCCACCAGATAAGAGGACCGAAGCCTTTGGGAGGGCATTGGAAGATTGGTTAGGGGAGACGGCGAAGGTTGATGTGGATAAAGATGGAGTTGCCAGAGGACAGAATTTTAGGATCCGGACTAAGATCTCTGGGTTTGAACCGTTAATTCGTGGTATTTACTTGAGGAAGAAGAAGGATGATGAGGAGAAGACATGGTTTGATTTTTACTATGACAAGATTCCGCATTTCTGCTTTGACTGTGGAAGACTTGTTCACAAGGGGGGTGAGTGTGATCCCCCAGTTGACGCATCGTCACAATGGGGGGGGGCTGGCTTCGTGCGTCCCCAGGGAGGAACAATGGGAGCAAAGATGGGTCAAAAACTGGAGGTATGGGAGGCCAGAACAGCTATGGGAGCTATCACACGGGTGAGACGGCTAATAACAACACCATGCACCCGAGGGTCAGGGATATACCTACAAAAAGAAATTTACAAACGGAATTTTCACGCACCTCGGATGGTCGCACTGGTGACCGTCCAGTGCATGCAGCAGAGGAAGTATCCAGCCCAAACAAAGCTAGAGAGAAGCTCGACATGACACGTGGGAGAGACCTCAGGGACAGCCTTGAGGCAAGGAGGGAGACAGAAATGAGAAGTAAACTAATGGAGCAGCATGTTTGGAGTCAATGGGCCAAGTTCAGGGAGGCGAGGCGCGAAGAAAAAACAAATGGGGGCAACAGGGGGTACAGTAGGAACCATGTGTCGGGGGGCCATAGCAGGCGCCATGCAGATCTGGAGCGGGTCGACCCACTGGGGGGATCCGGTATGCATGGGAACCGGGAACGACATAGGGGCTATTACGTGAGGAAGGACAGATCAGATCTTCAGGAGAGACACCGCTCGAAACCAACTTCTTGGAGAGAGGGAGATAATAGGAAGAGGAGGCCGAGGCAGGTGTGGATACCAAAAGGAGATGCACAAGGGACCAGTAGAGAGGATGAGTTCTTTCGCGATACGAGGAGGAAGACTTCCTCGGGGTTTGACCGCATCCATGACAGAGATGATAAAGTGGCGGACCCTGGAGCCAAGGGCCGCCGAGAGCAATGAATCTCCTTGCCTGGAACTGTCGAGGACTGGGGTTGGACTCGACAGTGGGCGAACTGCGGGACCTTATTAGGTCTCACAACCCAGTGGTGGTGTTCCTTTCAGAAACAAAAAATCAGCTAAAGCAATGGAAAGGTTGAAATGGAGTTTGGGATTCACTAGTGGAGTTGCGGTCAGTTGCAATGGGAGAAGTGGGGGTTTGGCTTTGTGGTGGAGGGAGAATGTTAAAGTTATAATGAGGCCGTGGTGCCAATACTTTATAGATGCTGAGATCGAGTGGGAGTGTAAACTCTATAGGATCACTGGATTCTATGGAGAACCCAAAACCGAGTTGAGGAAGAAATCATGGGATGCTATCCGCTTTCTTCGGGCTCAAGATAATCTTCCGTGGCTATGTGTCAGCGACTTTAACGAGGCCCTCTTCCGTACTGATCAGGTGGGGGGTAACCCAAGGTGCTTCAATCAAATGGAGGATTTTTGAGATTGCTTAGCCGACTGCGGCCTGGCTGATCTTGGCTTCGCTGGCTACCCCTACACGTGGGATAACAAAAGGGATGGACAGGATAATATTCAGGTTCGGTTGGATCATGCCACATGCAATGATGGTTTTTTGAGTTTGTTTCCTGAGACTTCAGTAGAGCATCTTCTCTGTGAAGAATCGGACCACCAAGCCCTCCTGGTGCGTATGTTGGAGATGGCTCCACAGCTCCCGGGGATGGGGGATCGGCCGTTCAGATATGAGGAGGCTTGGACCAGACATGAACAGTATGAGGCCATGATAGCGGAGGCTTGGGGAGCGGCGAGCACCGGCGAGGAGGGGGTAACGGCAATTTGGCAAAAACTTAGCAAAATGACGGGCTCGATGCAGAGATGGGCGCGAGAGGTATTTGGGTCGATACGGAGGAAGATCAAACAGCTGAAAGCCCAACTCTTGGAAGCAAAGGAAGGGCACTTAGCTCGGGTTATCAGCACGAGGTTCGGGAGCTAGAAGAGCAATTGAGGGAGGTATATGAAAGAGAAGAAATTATGTACAAACAGCGCTCCAGAGTGGATTGGCTAAAGGCAGGTGATCAAAATACAAAGTATTTTCAGAACCGTGCATCGCATCGTAAAAGAAAGAACACCATCAAGGCTTTGCAGTGACCTGATGGCACTAGGTGTACTGTGGACGAGGAGATGAGAGCCATGGCGGCTTCGTTCTATGAAGAGCTGTTCAAGTCGGAAGGATCAGTGGGGGTGGAGGGAGTGCTACAAAACATTCAGTGGGCGGTTACACAGGAGATGAACACGGAGTTGACAGCACGGATTTCATATTCTGAAATAGAGACGGCTCTATTCCAGATGGGGCTGACTAAAGCCCCGGGGCCGGATGGGCTCCCCGCGCTCTTTTATCAGTGACACTGGTCGCTACTCCAGGATGACATTTGTAGAGCGGTGCGGGATTTCCTTGGTGGAGTTGCTACACCAGAGGGTTTTCATGCTACAGTGATAGTTATGATTCCAAAAGTCAACTCCTCGGAGTTGTTGTCCCAGTTTCGACCGATTAGCCTATGTAATGTGCTGTACAAGATAGCAACAAAGGTGTTGGCCAACAGGTTGAAGGGCATACTTCCGTTGCTTATATCAGAGGAGCAGAGTGCTTTCGTGCCTGGGCGCCTTATCACAGATAACGTGCTAGTGGCCTATGAATGTGTCCATGCCATTCGCAACAGGAAGAGGAAGAGACCCTTATGTGCTGTAAAGCTTGATATGATGAAGGCCTATGACCGTGTTGACTGGGTGTTCTTGAAGCAGATGATGGCACGGTTTGGTTTTGCAGAGTCATGGATAGAGATGATCATGCGGTGTGTGACAACGGCAAGCTTCTCGGTAAAGCTCAACGGTGCATGTTCTAGGTGTTTTTTACCCTCCCGAGGTCTCAGACAGGGAGATCCTCTGTCGCCTTATCTATCTTATTTTGTGTTGAGGGTTTCTCGGCTCTGTTGAGGAAAGCGCAAGCAGAAAATAGACTGAAAGGAGTGACGTTTGGGAGCACTAGACCCCATGTTACGCATCTCCTTTTTGCAGATGACAGTATTGTGTTCTTGGAGGGATCCACTGAGTATCTAGAGACTCTAAGGGAGATCTTAGTGAGTTACGAGCAGGCTTCAGGACAGAAGGTGAATTTGCAGAAATCTTCGATTTTCTTTGGCAAGGGCTGTCAGGACAACACTAAGGAAGAGCTCAAGGCGGTGCTGGGGGTGACCTCGGAAGCACTAAGTGAACGGTACCTCGGTCTCCCAACACTGGTTGGACGATCAAAGGAGGGCACCTTTCGTTATGTAACGGAGAGCTCAAAAGGTAAATGTAGTGGATGGAAGGGTTTGGGCCTTTTAAAGAAGGCAAGGGAGGTACTTATCAAGTCTGGTCTCCAAGCAGTACCAACTTTCACCATGAGTTGTTTCCACCTCACAAAGAAAA
>NW_025230063.1:12382-16801 GCF_018294505.1 Triticum aestivum | reverse complement strand
ATGATACCATGCCAAGTTTCGACATTTTCAGCATTCATTTTGTAGTGATTTTCAATTTCACGGTCATTTAGCTATCTAAACAAATCGGTAAATGACTGAAAAATAGCAAATGATGTCAGAAAGTGTTGCAAATTGATGACTTCGCTTTGAACGGTGTGTACAGAACGCAAAAAAGTCTGGAGTTGTAATAAGTTTAAAAAAATGAAGTGCCCATGTAACAGATGAGTTCTCCTCGGAAACCCTAATACTTCGAAAGAGATTGTCCAATTTGTACACGAAGTGCGTCCAGTTTTTGCCGTAACCCTCTCTACTCTTTTGCACATGCTATGTGGGTGAAATGATGATACCATGCCAAGTTTCGACATTTTCAGCATTCATTTTGTAGTGATTTTCAATTTCACGGTCATTTAGCTCTCTAAACAAATCGGCAAATGACTGAAAAATAGCAAATGATGTCAGAAAGTTTTGAAAATTGATGACTTCGCTTTGAATGGTGTGTATAGAACGCAAAAATTTTTGGAGTTGTAATAAGTTTAAAAAATGAAGTGCCAGTGTAACCTATGAGTTCTCGTCCGAAACCCTGATACTCCGAAAGAGATTGTCCAGTTTGTACACGAAGTGCATCCAGTTTTTGCCGTAACCCTCTCTACTCTTTTGCACATGCTATGTGGGTGAAATGATGATACCATGCCAAGTTTCGACATTTTCAGAGTTCATTTTGTAGTGATTTTCAATTTCACGGTCATTTAGCTCTCTAAACAAATCGGTAAATGACTGAAAAATAGCAAATGATGTCAGAAAGTTTTGAAAATTGATGACGTCCCTTTCAATGGTGCGTACGGAATGCAAAAAAGTGTGGAGTTGTAATAATTTTAAAAAAATGAAGTGCCAGTGTAACAGATGAGTTCTCGTCCGAAGCCCTGATACTCCGAAAGAGATTGTCCACTTTGTACACGAAGTGTGTCCAGTTTTTGCCGTAACCCTCTCTACTCTTTTACACATGCTATGTGGGTGAAATGATGATACCATGCCAAGTTTCGACATTTTCAGAGTTCATTTTGTAGTGATTTTCAATTTCGCGGTCATTTAGCTCTCTAAACAAATGGTAAATGACTGAAAAATAGCAAATGACGTCAGAAAGTGTTGAAAATTGATGACATCGCTTTGAATGGTGCGTACGGAACGCAAAAAAGTCTGGAGTTGTAATAAGTTTAAAAAATGAAGTGCCAGTGTAACAGATGAGTTCTCGTCCGAAACCCTGATACTCCGAAAGAGATTGTCCAATTTGTACACGAAGTGTGTCCAGTTTTTGCCATAACCCTCTCCACTCTTTTGCACGTGCTATGTGGGTGAAATGATGATACCATGCCAAGTTTCGACATTTTCAGAGTTCATTTTTAGTCATTTTCAATTTCACGGTCATTTAGCTCTCTAAACAAATCGGTAAATGACTGAAAAATAGCAAATGATGTCAGAAAGTTTTGAAAATTGATGACGTCGCTTTGAATGGTGCGTACAGAACGCAAAAAAAGTCTAGAGTTGTAATAAGTTTAAAAAATGAAGTGCCAGTGTAACAGATGAGTTCTCGTCCGAAACCCTGATACTCCGAAAGAGATTGTCCAGTTTGTACACAAAGTGCATCCAGTTTTTGCCGTAACCCTCTCTACTCTTTTGCACATGCTATGTGGGTGAAATGATGATACCATGCCAAGTTTCGACATTTTCAGAGTTCATTTTGTAGTGATTTTCAATTTCACGGTCATTTAGCTCTCTAAACAAATCGGTAAATGACTAAAAAATAGCAAATGATGTCAGAAAGTTTTAAAAATTGATGACTTCGCTTTGAACGGTGTGTACAGAACGCAAAAAAGTCTGGAGTTGTAATAAGTTTAAAAAAATGAAG
This sequence comes from Triticum aestivum, assembly GCF_018294505.1. Classification (NCBI taxonomy): domain Eukaryota; kingdom Viridiplantae; phylum Streptophyta; class Magnoliopsida; order Poales; family Poaceae; genus Triticum; species Triticum aestivum. Next base: position 14,898 of record NW_025230063.1, on the reverse strand, counting down.
TGCCCATGTAACAGATGAGTTCTCCTCGGAAACCCTAATACTTCGAAAGAGATTGTACACGAAGTGCGTCCAGTTTTTGCCGTAACCCTCTCTACTCTTTTGCACATGCTATGTGGGTGAAATGATGATACCATGCCAAGTTTTGACATTTTCAGCATTCATTTTGTAGTGATTTTCAATTTCACGGTCATTTAGCTATCTAAACAAATCGGTAAATGACTGAAAAATACCAAATGCTGTCAGAAAGTGTTGAAAATTGATGACGTCGCTTTGAATGGTGCGTACGGAACGCAAAAAAGTCTGGAGTTGTAATAAGTTAAAAAAATGAAGTGCCAATGTAAGAGATGAGTTCTCGTCCGAAACCCTGATACTCCGAAAGAGATTGTCCAGTTTGTACATGAAGTGCGTCCAGTTTTTACCGTAACCCTCTCTACTCTTTTGCACATGCTATGTGGGTGAAATGATGATACCATGCCAAGTTTCGACATTTTTAGAGTTCATTTTGTAGCGATTTTCAATTTCACGGTCATTTAGCTCTCTAAACAAATCGGCAAATGACTAAAAAATAGCAAATGATGTCAGAAAGTTTTGAAAATTGATGACATCGCTTTGAATGGTGTCTACGGAACGCAAAAAAGTATGGAGTTGTAATAAGTTTAAAAAAATGAAGTGCCAGTGTAACAGATGAGTTCTCGTCCGAAACCCTGATACTCCGAAAGAGATTGTCCAATTTGTACACGAAGTGTGTCCAGTTTTTGCCGTAACCCTCTCCACTCTTCTGCACGTGCTATGTGGGTGAAATGATGATACCATGCCAAGTGTCGACATTTTCAGAGTTCATTTTTAGTGATTTTCAATTTCACGGTCATTTAGCTCTCTAAACAAATCGGTAAATGACTGAAAAATAGCAAATGATGTCAGAAAGTTTTGAAAATTGATGACGTCGCTTTGAATGGTGCGTACAGAACGCAAAAAAAGTCTAGAGTTGTAATAGGTTTAAAAAATGAAGTGCTAGTGTAACAGATGAGTTCTCGTCCGAAACCCTGATACTCCGAAAGAGATTGTCAAGTTTGTACACAAAGTGCATCCAGTTTTTGCCGTAACCCTCTCTACTCTTTTGCACATGCTATGTGGGTGAAATGATGATACCATGCCAAGTTTCGACATTTTCAGAGTTCATTTTGTAGTGATTTTCAATTTCACGGTCATTTAGCTCTCTAAACAAATCGGTAAATGACTGAAAAATAGCAAATGATGTCAGAAACTTTTGAAAATTGATGACATCGCTTTGAATGGTGCGTACGGAATGCAAAAAAAGTCTGGAGTTGTAATAACTTTAAAAAATGAAGTGCCGGTGTAACAGATGAGTTCTCGTCCGAAACCCCAATACTTCGAAAGAGATTGTCCAGTTTGTACACGAAGTGCGTCCAGTTTTTGCCGTAACCCTCTCTACTCTTTTGCACATGCTATGTGGGTGAAATGATGATACCATGCCAAGTTTCGACATTTTCAGAGTTCATTTTTAGTGATTTTCAATTTGACGGTCATTTAGCACTCTAAGCAAATCGGTAAATGACTAAAAAATAGCAAATGATGTCAGAAAGTTTTGAAAATTGATGACTTCGCTTTGAATGGTGTGTACAGAACGCAAAAAAGTCTGGAGTTGTAATAAGTTTAAAAAATGAAGTGCCAGTGTAACAGAAGTGTTCTCGTCCGAAACCCTGATACTCCGATAGAGATTGTCCAGTTTGTACACTAAGTGCATCCAGTTTTTGCCGTAAGCCTCTCTACTCTTTTGCACATGCTCTGTGGGTGAATTGATGATACCATGCCAAGTTTCAACATTTTCAGAGTTCATTTTGTAGTGATTTTCAATTTCACGGTCATTTAGCTCTCTAAACAAATCGGCAAATGACTAAAAAATAGCAAATGATGTCAGAAAGTTTTGAAAATTGATGACGTCGCTTTGAATGGTGTCTACGGAACGCAAAAAAGTATGGAGTTGTAATAAGTTTAAAAAAATGAAGTGCCAGTGTAACAGATGAGTTCTCGTCCGAAACCCTGATACTCCGAAAGAGATTGTCCAATTTGTACACGAAGTGTGTCCAGTTTTTGCCGTCACCCTCTCCACTCTTCTGCACGTGCTATGTGGGTGAAATGATGATACCATGCCAAGTGTCGACATTTTCAGAGTTCATTTTTAGTGATTTTCAATTTCACGGTCATTTAGCTCTCTAAACAAATCGGTAAATGACTGAAAAATAGCAAATGATGTCAGAAAGTTTTGAAAATTGATGACGTCGCTTTGAATGGTGCGTACAGAACGCAAAAAAAGTCTAGAGTTGTAATAGGTTTAAAAAATGAAGTGCTAGTGTAACAGATGAGTTCTCGTCCGAAACCCTGATGCTCCGAAAGAGATTGTCAAGTTTGTACACAAAGTGCATCCAGTTTTTGCCGTAACCCTCTCTACTCTTTTGCACATGCTATGTGGGTGAAATGATGATACCATGCCAAGT
>NW_025230063.1:10482-11589 GCF_018294505.1 Triticum aestivum | reverse complement strand
TGGGTGAAATGATAATACCATGCAAAGTTTCGACATTTTCAGAGTTCATTTTGTAGTGATTTTCAATTTCACGGTCATTTAGCTCTCTAAACAAATCGGTAAATGACTAAAAAATAGCAAATGATGTCAGTAAGTTTTGAAAATTGATGACTTCGCTTTGAACGTTGTGTACAGAACGCAAAAAAGTCTGGAGTTGTAATAAGTTTAAAAAAATGAAGTGCCCATGTAACAGATGAGTTCTCCTCGGAAACCCTAATACTTCGAAAGAGATTGTCCAGTTTGTACACGAAGTGCGTCCAGTTTTTGCCGTAAGCCTCTCTACTCTTTTGCACATGCTATGTGGGTGAAATGATGATACCATGCCAAGTTTCGACATTTTCAGCATTCATTTTGTAGTGATTTTCAATTTCACGGTCATTTAGCTATCTAAACAAATCGGTAAATGACTGAAAAATAGCAAATGATGTCAGAAACTTTTGAAAATTGATGACATCGCTTTGAATGGTGCGTACGGAATGCAAAAAAAGTCTGGAGTTGTAATAACTTTAAAAAATGAAGTGCCAGTGTAACAGATGAGTTCTCGTCCGAAACCCTGATACTCCGAAAGAGATTGTCCAATTTGTACACGAAGTGTGTCCAGTTTTTGCCGTAACCCTCTCCACTCTTTTGCACGTGCTATGTGGGTGAAATGATGATACCATGCCAAGTTTCGACATTTTCAGAGTTCATTTTTAGTGATTTTCAATTTCACGGTCATTTAGCACTCTAAGCAAATCGGTAAATGACTAAAAAATAGCAAATGATGTCAGAAAGTTTTGAAAATTGATGACTTCGCTTTGAATGGTGTGTACAGAACGCAAAAAAGTCTGGAGTTGTAATAAGTTTAAAAAAATGAAGTGCCAGTGTAACAGATGAGTTCTCGTCCGAAACCCTGATACTCCGAAAGAGATTGTCCAGTTTGTACACGAAGTGCGTCTAGTTTTTGCCGTAACCCTCTCTACTCTTTTGCACATGCTATGTGGGTGAATTGATGATACCATGCCAAGTTTCGACATTTTCAGAGTTCATTTTATAGTGATTTTCAATATCACGGTCATTTAGCTCTCT
>NW_025230063.1:9290-10394 GCF_018294505.1 Triticum aestivum | reverse complement strand
GAAAATTGATGACGTCACTTTGAATGGTGCGTACGGAACGCAAAAAAAGTTTGGAGTTGTAATAAGTTTAAAAAATGAAGTGCCAGTGTAACAGATGAGTTCTCGTCCGAAACCCTGATACTCCGAAAGAGATTGTCCAGTTTGTACACGAAGTGCATCCAGTTTTTGCCGTAACCCTCTCTACTCTTTTGCACATGCTATGTGGGTGAAATGATAATACCATGCAAAGTTTCGACATTTTCAGAGTTCATTTTGTAGTGATTTTCAATTTCACGGTCATTTAGCTCTCTAAACAAATCGGTAAATGACTAAAAAATAGCAAATGATGTCAGTAAGTTTTGAAAATTGATGACTTCGCTTTGAACGGTGTGTACAGAACGCAAAAAGTCTGGAGTTGTAATAAGTTTAAAAAAATGAAGTGCCCATGTAACAGATGAGTTCTCCTCGGAAACCCTAATACTTCGAAAGAGATTGTCCAGTTTGTACACGAAGTGCGTCCAGTTTTTGCCGTAACCCTCTCTACTCTTTTGCACATGCTATGTGGGTGAAATGATGATACCATGCCAAGTTTCGACATTTTCAGCATTCATTTTGTAGTGATTTTCAATATCACGGTCATTTAGCTCTCTAAACAAATCGGTAAATGACTAAAAAATAGCAAATGATGTCAGAAAGTTTTGAAAATTGATGACTTCGCTTTGAATGGTATGTACAGAACGCAAAAAAGTTTGGAGTTGTAAGAAGTTTAAAAAATGAAGTGCCAGTGTAACAGATGAGTTCTCGTCCGAAACCCTGATACTCCGAAAGAGATTGTCCAGTTTGTACACGAAGTGCATCCAGTTTTTGCCGTAACCCTCTCTACTCTTTTGCACATGCTATGTGGGTGAAATGATGAAACCATGCCAAGTTTCGACATTTTCAGAGTTCATTTTGTAGTGATTTTCAATTTCACGGTCATTTAGCTCTCTAAACAAATCGGCAAATGACTCAAAAATAGCAAATGATGTCAGAAAGTTTTGAAAATTGATGACGTCACTTTCAATGGTGAGTACGGAACGCAAAAAAAGTATGGAGTTGTAATAAGTTTAAAAAAATGAAGTGCCA
>NW_025230063.1:7505-9078 GCF_018294505.1 Triticum aestivum | reverse complement strand
TCTAAACAAATGGTAAATGACTGAAAAATAGCAAATGATGTCAGAAAGTGTTGAAAATTGATGACATCGCTTTGAATGGTGCGTACGGAACGCAAAAAAAGTCTGGAGTTGTAATAAGTTTAAAAAATGAAGTGCCAGTGTAACAGATGAGTTCTCGTCCGAAACCCTGATACTCCGAAAGAGATTGTCCAGTTTGTACACAAAGTGCATCCAGTTTTTGCCGTAACCCTCTCTACTCTTTTGCACATGCTATGTGGGTAAAATGATGATACCATGCCAAGTTTCGACATTTTCAGAGTTCATTTTGTAGTGATTTTCAATTTCACGGTCATTTAGCTCTCTAAACAAATCGGTAAATGACTAAAATATAGCAAATGATGTCAGAAAGTTTTGAAAATTGATGACTTCGCTTTGAATGGTGTGTACAGAACGAAAAAAAGTCTGGAGTTGTAATAAGTTTAAAAATGATGTTCCAGTGTAACAGATGAGTTCTCGTCCGAAACCCTGATACTCCGAAAGAGATTGTCCAGTTTGTACACGAAGTGCGTCCAGTTTTTGCCGTAACCCTCTCTACTCTTTTCCACATGCTATGTGGGTGAATTGATGATACCATGCCTAGTTTCGACATTTTCAGAGTTCATTTTGTAGCGATTTTCAATTTCAAGGTCATCTAGCTCTCTAAACAAATCGGCAAATGACTAAAAAAATAGCAAATGATGTCAGAAAGTTTTGAAAATTGATGACGTCGCTTTGAATGGTGTGTACGGAACGCAAAAAAGTCTGGAGTTGTAATAAGTTTAAAAAACTGAAGTGCCCATGTAACAGATGAGTTCTCCTCATAAACCCTGATACTTCGAAACAGATTGTCCAGTTTGTATACGAAGTGCTTCCAGTTTTTGCCGTAACTCTCTCTACTCTTTTGCACATGCTATGTGGGTGAAATGGGTATACCATGCCAAGTTTCGACATTTTCAGAGTTCATTTTGTAGTGATTTTCAATTTCACGGTCATATAGTTGTCTAAACAAATCGGTAAATGACTGAAAAATAGCAAATGATGTCAGAAAGTTTTGAAAATTGATGACGTCGCTTTGAATGGTGCGTACGGAGCGCAAAAAAAGTCTGGAGTTGTAATAAGTTTAAAAAAATGAAGTGCCTGTGTAACAAAAGAGTTCTCGTCCGAAGCCCTGATACTCCGAAAGAGATTGTTCTCTTTGTACACGAAGTGCGTCCAGTTTTTGCCGTAACCCTCTCTACTCTTTTGCACATGCTATGTGGGTGAAATGATGATACCATGCCAAGTTTCGACATTTTCAGAGTTCATTTTGTAGTGATTTTCAATTTCACGGTCATTTAGCTCTCGAAACAAATCGGTAAATGACTAAAAAATAGCAAATGATGTCAGAAAGTTTTGAAAATTGATGACGTCGCTTTGAATGGTGTGTACGGAATGCAAAACAGTCTGGAGTTGTAATAAGTTTAAAAAAATGAAGTGCCCATGTAACAGATGAGTTCTCCTCGGAAACCCTAATACTTCGAAAGAGATTGTCCAGTTTGTACACGAAGTGCGTCCA
>NW_025230063.1:6089-7194 GCF_018294505.1 Triticum aestivum | reverse complement strand
AGTTGTAATAAGTTTAAAAAATGAAGTGCCAGTGTAACAGATGAGTTCTCCTCGGAAACCCTGATACTTCGAAAGAGATTGTCCAGTTTGTATACGAAGTGCGTCCAGTTTTGGCCATAACCCTCTCTACTCTTTTGCACATGCTATGTGGGTGAAATGATGATACCATGCCAAGTTTCGACATTTTCAGAGTTCATTTTGTAGTGATATTCAATTTCACGGTCATTTAGCTCTGTAAACAAATTGGTAAATGACTGAAAAATAGCAGATGATGTCAGAAAGTGATGAAAATTGATGACGTCGCTTTGAATGGGGCGTACGACAGGCAAAAAAAGTCTGGAGTTGTAATAAATTAAAAAAAATGAAGTGCAGTGTAACAAATGAGTTCTCGTCCGAAACCCTGATACTTCGAAAGAGATTGTCCAGTTTGTACACGAAGTGCGTCCAGTTTTTGCCGTAACCTTCTCTACTCTTTTCCACATGCTATGTGGGTGAAATGATGATACCATGCCAAGTTTCGACATTTTCAGTGTTCATTTTGTAGTGATTTTCAATCTCACGGTCAGTTAGCTCTCTAAACAAATCGGTAAATCACTGAAAAATAGCAAATGATGTCAGAAAGTTTTGAAAATTGATGACGTCACTTTCAATGGTGCGTACGGAATGCAAAAAAAGTATGGAGTTGTAATAAGTTTAAAAAAATGAAGTACCAGTGTAACAGATGAGTTCTCGTCCGAAGCCTTGATACTCCGAAAGAGATTGTCCACTTTGTACACGAAGTGCGTCCAGTTTTTGCCGTAACCCTCTATACTCTTTTACACATGCTATGTGGGTGAAATGATGATACCATGCCAAGTTTCGACATTTTCAGAGTTCATTTTGTAGTGATTTTCAATTTCACGGTCATTTAGCTCTCTAAACAAATGGTAAATGACTGAAAAATAGCAAATGATGTCAGAAAGTGTTGAAAATTGATGACATCGCTTTGAATGGTGCGTACGGAACGCAAAAAAAGTCTGGAGTTGTAATAAGTTTAAAAAATGAAGTGCCAGTGTAACAGATGAGTTCTCGTCCGAAACCCTGATACTCCGAAAGAGATTGTCCA
>NW_025230063.1:3250-4322 GCF_018294505.1 Triticum aestivum | reverse complement strand
CAGAAAGTTTTGAAAATTGATGACTTCGCTTTGAACGGTGTGTACAGAACGCAAAAAAGTCTGGAGTTGTAATAAGTTTAAAAAAATGAAGTGCCCATGTAACACATGAGTTCTCCTCGGAAACCCTAATACTTCGAAAGAGATTGTCCAGTTTGTACACGAAGTGCAGCCAGTTTTTGCCGTAACCCTCTCTACTCTTTTGCACATGCTATGTGGGTGAAATGATGATACCATGCCAAGTTTCGACATTTTCAGCATTCATTTTGTAGTGATTTTCAATTTCACGGTCACTTAGCTCTCTAAACAAATCGCTAAATGACTGAAAAATAGCAAATGATGTCAGAAAGTTTTGAAAATTGATGACTTCGCTTTGAACGGTGTGTACAGAACGCAAAAAAGTTTGGAGTTGTAATAAGTTTAAAAAATGAAGTGCCAGTGTAACAGATGAGTTCTCGTCCGAAACCTTGATACTCCGAAAGAGATTGTCCAGTTTGTACACGAAGTGCATCCAGTTTTTGCCGTAACCCTCTCTACTCTTTTGCACATGCTATGTGGGTGAAATGATGATACCATGACAAGTTTCGACATTTTCAGAGTACATTTTGTAGTGATTTTCAATTTCACGGTCATTTAGCTCTCTAAACAAATCGGTAAATGACTAAAATATAGCAAATGATGTCATAAAGTTTTGAAAATTGATGACTTCGCTTTGAATGGTGTGTACCGAACGCAAAAAAGTCTGGATTTGTAATAAGTTTAAAAAATGATGTGCCAGTGTAACAGATGAGTTCTCGTCCGAAACCCTAATACTCCGAAAGAGATTGTCCAGTTTGTACACGAAATGCGTCCAGTTTTTGCCGTAACCCTCTCTACTCTTTTGCACATGCTATGTGGGTGAATTGATGATACCATGCCAAGTTTTGACATTTTCAGAGTTCATTTTGTAGCGATTTTCAATTTCAAGGTCATCTAGCTCTCTAAACAAATCGGCAAATGACTAAAAAAATAGCAAATGATGTCAGAAAGTGTTGAAAATTGATGACATCGCTTTGAATGGTGCCTACGGAACGCA
>NW_025230063.1:0-1059 GCF_018294505.1 Triticum aestivum | reverse complement strand
GGTGAAATGATGATACCGTGCCAAGTTTCGACATTTTCAGAGTTCATTTTGTAGTGATTTTCTATTTCACGGTCATTTAGCTCTCTAAACAAATCGGTAAATGACTAAAATATAGCAAATGATGTCAGAAAGTTTTGAAAATTGATGACTTCGCTTTGAATGGTGTGTACCGAACGCAAAAAAGTCTGGATTTGTAATAAGTTTAAAAAATGATGTGCCAGTGTAACAGATGAGTTCTCGTCCGAAACCCTGATACTCCGAAAGAGATTGTCCAGTTTGTACACGAAGTGCGTCCAGTTTTTGCCGTAACCCTCTCTACTCTTTTGCACATGCTATGTGGGTGAATTGATGATACCATGCCAAGTTTTGACATTTTCAGAGTTCATTTTGTAGCGATTTTCAATTTCAAGGTCATCTAGCTCTCTAAACAAATCGGCAAATGACTAAAAAAATAGAAAATGATGTCAGAAAGTGTTGAAAATTGATGACATCGCTTTGAATGGTGCCTACGGAACGCAAAAAAAGTCTGGAGTTGTAATAAGTTTAAAAAATGAAGTGCCAGTGTAACAGATGAGTTCTCGTCCGAACCCCTGATACTCCGAAAGAGATTGTCCACTTTGTACACGAAGTGCGTCCAGTTTTTGCCGTAACCCTCTCTACTCTTTTACACATGCTATGTGGGTGAAATGATGATACCATGCCAAGTTTCGACATTTTCAGAGTTCATTTTGTAGTGATTTTCAATTTCACGGTCATTTAGCTCTCTAAACAAATGGTAAATGACTGAAAAATAGCAAATGATGTCAGAAAGTGTTGAAAATTGATGACATCGCTTTGAATGGTGCGTACGGAACACAAAAAAAGTCTGGAGTTGTAATAAGTTTAAAAAATGAAGTGCCAGTGTAACAGATGAGTTCTCGTCCGAAACCCTGATACTCCGAAAGAGATTGTCCAATTTGTACACGAAGTGTGTCCAGTTTTTGCCGTAACCCTCTCCACTCTTTTGCACGTGCTATGTGGGTGAAATGATGATACCATGCCAAGTTTCGACATTTTCAG
>NW_025230062.1:0-16810 GCF_018294505.1 Triticum aestivum | reverse complement strand
GAGATGAGGACACTGCCGGGCAGGAGGAAACTAAAGGGGTCACGACTGGCCGGATCCATGAAGAAGGAAATCAACTCATACCCCCAGTGGAGGCTACAAAAAAGGGAGACATATTGCAAACCCTCCATCATAATCTTTCTTTATATGAAATTAATGCATTAAAGGTTGTTGAAGCGATTTGTACCAGAACACGACACTCACCAATGAGGTTATTTTATTGGAAGAGCAGAACCGTGATCTTCGCAAGGATCAATGATAATATGAAACTAGATCATCGGAGGCGCGCGTTGCCGCGCCCATCTGTTTTGGCAATAGGTTGATAGGAATTTTCATAACATTAAGGTGACAAAAAGTTAAACATAATTGAACCATGAGCTATTGAAAATGATAAAAACAGTCTAAAAAAGTTGTTTCGCAGTAGTTTTCTTTTGTCTTGAAATGGACAGTAGTAAGTATAACCAAAAAGAGGAAAATAGTCTCTTGGAGCTGGACATGCTATATACATCTTCGTTTCATTATACAACATATGTATATCCATTTCTATCTTATGGCTACTTTCAAATGAAAATGTTTTTTATTTATTTAATAGACTCTTGCTTCAACTTATACTCATCACTGGACTACTATGAGTATATTCGAAAACCCATCTATAAATTAATAGCCTTGATCAAGGAGCAACGACTAACCTTCACTTAATGGAGTAATCGCATTAACCTGAAGGAAACCACAATAGTTATATAACTTCAGGAAATGGTGAAACATCAATGCACAAATTAACTCGGCCAAAGCCGCTGGATGGAAGCTATGATTTTTGTGAGTGATGCAGTACACACTTCATGACATGTCAAATACTCCCTCCGTTCCAGAATATAAGGTGTATTGATTTCCGTGCAAGTTAATCATTTGAATATTTGACCAAGATTGTAGAACAAAATAACAACATCTGCAATTCCTAATAGATATAATATGAAATTAATCTTTATGTTGAGATCAAATGATATATAAATTCATATTGTGAATGTTGATATATTTTTCTAAAAACTTGGCCAAACTTGCACTCGTTTGACTTAAAAAAACAAATACACCTTATATAAAGGAACAAAGGGAGTAATTGTTAAATCTAAGATTCAAACTTGAATTTCTTTGTAAGAAGAAAATAATGCACGGACCCATCTCTGATGAATGATCATCATAATAATTTCCACACTAAAAGAAAATCACACACCTTCAAAGAAAAAACACATGACTATTCTTGTATCAGAAATCCAAATGTTTATATAAATGTCACCTTTGGTTGCTGATGTCATCTTGGATTGACTCCCATCTTTTCCTATGTCTAGCAAGTTGCAACAGTCCCTGCAGAAAATGTCTACAATATATCCAATAAAATCATTTGTAGCCAAAATACAAATAACTTACTAAATAGAGTGCACAACTTACATGGAATTAAAATGCAAGAAGGTGCATAAATAAAGTATCCAATATGCGCAGGAGTTCATGCAATGTTTTAGAGGTAAATCTTAACTGAAATGAGAATAAATAGACCTTTTGGCGGATCAAAACCTATATTATCTTCCTTTCGCTCCTACTTTGATTGGTATTTAGTTCAACGCCTACAAAGCTACAGGCTACTGTACTTCCGCAGATATTCACAAGCACCTGAAAATTAAGAAATATGCATGTGATGTGAGCATATACATGTAGTAGCATCTGAAGAGCGCTCTTTTTGTAAGAAAGCTTCTGATTAACCTATTGTTTTCTAAATTTCTAATTAGAGGAAGACATGATATTTACTTAAGAGCATAATCAAGAGACTATAGTACTGCCCCAGTAAGCAATTTTTGGTTCATTATAGCCTCAACAATTGATCGATAGTTGGACCAAAAGTAGAACTACTAAATCAATAGTGCAGTTTACAGGTAATGTATTTACTTTTACTGCAGTATCCGTGCATCATCTACATAGGCTGAACGTGTTCTAATACGCATGATAGAAGTAAATCTGAAAGAATACCTAGCCGGTACCATCACCAAAATATAGAAATTTTAATACTTACCAGTAACCGATCATCTTCCATCCCAAGAAGATGAGTCCTCATGAAGCTTTATACCTAGTTGTAAACCCTCTTTGACCTGTACAGAAACATAAGAAAAATTAGAGGAAGATGGATGGGGATTGAGATGGAGTTGATCAACAAAAAAAGACATCTAGAATAAACTCAGGTTCACACCCTCAGTTTTTCCCTTGCCTCCCTTGCCGTTGATCTCCTCTCTACCATCAGCAGTAGCACCGTTGCCTGTGTCTTTGTGATGCTGCAATGAGTCCATTGAGAGGATCATCCACACCGGTATCCGACTCTCTCGCAACAAATCCTCTTCCCTTGAATGATCTTTCTTGTCATCTCCAGGAACACCAATTGAACCTCCTCCATTTCAAGAATTATCTTCTCAGATTTAATCCATTGAAGCCTATAATAAGCATAATCAACAGTTCACCCTGATCAATGGAAGATCTGTGGTACCTAACGCCTTAACTCTGTTGAATTGTTTTGTAGGAATAGCAGGGGGGGATAAAGGGGAGATCTAACCTTGAAATCGTCGAATCCATGGATGATTCGTTGAAGCACTACCGGACTCGCGGGCTATGCCTACGGCCCAGGGCCGTCGGCATAGGTCCATTGCCGTCGGCATAGATCTATGCCTACGGCTGCCGTCGGCATAGCCCCGTCGGTGTAGATCACGTCAGCGTAGATGTGTCAGACCGTCGGCGTAGTATAGCCGTCGGCATAGGAGCGTATGCCGACGGCCGTGGGGCAGCCGTCGGCATAGTTTAGTCGTCGGCGTTGTTTTCCGTCTGACGGCAACGGACGGCGCCGTCAACAGCGCTGGCGATTCAGGGGACGACACGTGGCGTAGGTATGCCGACGGCTTGGCCGTCGGCATAGATGGAAATCTATGCCGACGGCCTAGCCGTCAGCATACCTACGCCACGTGTCGTCCCCCGGCTTCTCCTGGCATATTCTCCACAGGCATAGTTTTTCATATATGCCTACGGCTTTGCTGTAGGCATATCTCTGCCACGTGGCAAGCCCTGGTAACTCCTGGGCGTATATATGCCGACGGCTTTGCCGTAGGCATAGTTTTTTTTATTATTATTTTCCCTGTTTTCTCTTTTCCAATTCATTTGACAGCATTTCAAAACAGAACAATATGAAATTATGCAGAAATATGACAATTCATCATGTGAACATACTCAAGTTCATCTAAACATACTCAAGTTCACCATCATCATCTAAACATACTCAAGTTCATCACATCATCTAAAGATCATCACCGATGGAAGTTCATGAACATAAAAGTAGTGCAAGACATGAAACATGATAAAAGTAGGAATATGAAAGGCATGGCACGATGGCCACATGCACGGAATCATCAAGCAAGAGCACCCCCGCCAAAACCACCACCTCCGCCAAAACCACCACCACCACCTCCGCCAAAACCGCCATCGCGACCACCACCACTCTGCCAGATCAGAGTGACTGGGGTCGACGGAGCAGGAGTCGAGCCACCGGTCCCCTACATGTTTCAGAAAAGATTCTAACGGTAAATATGATATGATAGTGTTTCATGAACGAGAACTAGTTTGCTAGTAGTTAGGCAAATGTACTAACCGGACCATCACTGCCTAGTGCCACCCATTCATCGAACGTGGGCACGTGTGGGGGTTCTCCCGCAGGTGGTGGTGGGGGTCCCATTTGTGGTGGATCCGTGCGGTTAGTCCAAGACGCCAACATAGCCTGAATGTTAGTTAAACAAGCAAACTAGAAGATCAGAAGGAATGGAAGTGCAAAAATTTAGGTTGGTTTTAACAGGGCAAAACTAACCGTCATCATCTGACGGTTGTAATCATCGTTTGCCTTCACTCGTTTCAAGTACTCCCGCACCTCGAGATTCCTATGCTCGACAAACTCCTTATATGCCTACATAATTTAGGTTGTTTCTAAGTGAGCAATGCTGAAAATAAACTGAGAATGCAAGATAGAAAAAGATAAAGAGGAAGTACTTACAGCATGCTGGCGGGCTAAGGGAGTCTGTGAACGCCCCGTACTCTCTAACTGGCTCGGGTTGCTAGCCCGAAGCCGTGTGTACGAGATCGAAGGAGTGATCAAGCCATCGAAACACGGATACCGGCCATTCTTCTTCCCCTGGATGGCCACCACCGCCGTGTCGTCGATCTGAGACTGGGCGACCTCAGCAACAGGAACATCCGGATGCAACTCCTGATAGTGATGAATGTAAGACCCCAGGTGCTCCTCGGTCTTGCCGTAGTATTGGCTCTCTCCCTCCTTGCGATGACTCCGCTCGCGGGCCAGCTTCCACGACTCCATGTCTGAGAGCGGCCTCTTCAACTTGTCCTCCTACAACGTCAAATAGAAGTCAGCCATACATAAGAGCATGACGTAAAGAAGAACAAAAATGCATCATGCACATAGATATACCTTCATGGCCTTGAAGCCCCAGTGGTTCCTGTTTCCTTGGCCGTGTGTCCCGTCGTCTCCACGGTTAGCCCGGGCCTTGATGCTCTTGGCAGCAAACTCTGCATCGGCGCCGAGCCACCTATCCACCAAACTCGCCCATCCGTCATGCCTTCCATAGCACCAACGAGGAACAACCTATGCAAATTTTGAAAGCATGACATGTGAGCACGAAACATATAGTTGACTGCTTGAAACAATGAAAAGTTAGTAATAGTTACCATCATAAACTGCTCCTTGCTCAAGGTAAGTCGTAGCTTCTGCGCTTGAGTTTTGGTCATCTTTTGGTGCAGGTAGTAGTGGTAGTACTGCGAGACGGCAACCCAGCGCACCTCGTACTGCAACTGACGAGCTTTCTTCTTCGCAGCCGCAAGCAAGACCACGTCGGCTTTGGCCTTGTGCTCGTCAAGAACTCTATAGAGTTGCTGCAATCATGCAAAAACCAGAAGCAAACAAGGCATGAGTTGAGTGATTCAATGATAAACTATGAACAAAACTGAAGACAAGTGATTCAGAAGAGAACTTACCCAAAATTTGGTGATCACGGCCTTAGCGGTCGTCCCGTACTCCGCGTTGCTGCAAGCCTCGTAGTGGGCCCAGCTCGTGGCCAAAACCCGCTGCTGCGGGTCCCTGTCTGGCCGCGGGCAGAATAGGCCAGGCCAAAACTCCTTCAACAGGACAGTGATAAGGCCGTTCGGTTTACGGCCCTTTCCGTGAAGGATCCAGTTTCTGCAAAAGAATCAAATGATTGCCATGTGTACAATAAGAAAATGTTGTCATGTGTTGAAAATATGATTGAGAGGCACTTACTCTGTCCCCACAGGTTCAATGAGCCACTTGTGCTCCTCGATAGAAGGTGGTGTAGGTAGTCCAGCATTACCACGCAGCCACCCCTGCGAAGAACCCGGTGGCAAGTCACCCCACAACGCGGGATCAACCTCCCCTCCACCCTCCTCGGCCTCCTCCTCGCCCTCCTCCTCGGCCTCCTCCTCCTCCTCACCCTCCTCCTCGGCCTCCTCCTCCTCGCCATCAGGAACATACTCCTCCTCCTCAGACTCAGAAGGTGCCTCTGTATAGGAGGGCATCGAAGAAGACCCTCCTATTTCAGACACGGCCCGGAGTTTTTTGCCCCGGTTGCCTCTCCCCCCACCTCCTCCTCCTCTAGGGGCTCTCCCCCCACCGCCTCCTCCTCTAGGGGCTCTCCCCCCACCGCCTCCTCCTCTAGGGTCTCCTCCCCCGACCCCTCCACCTCCCTGTGAGGTGTCATCCTCGCGTAGTCGGGAGGGAACCTTGTGGGCTCGTCCACTCCGAGTAAGTCCTTTAAATTTACTGAGGAAACTAGCACCGCTGGACTTGCCCATGATTATTAAACCTGCATTGAGAAGAGAATAAACAATTAGTAAAGATATCAATTAAACAAGCATACAGGAAAAACATTAATACCAGAAGAGCACATTAAGCATACTATTGTAATGATCATTAAAAGAACTTACATTTTCTAGAACCCATATGAATCATCACTATTGTAATCTATTTGTGGACCGGTCTCATCATCACTATCACGCATATCTTCTTCATTGTCTGACGGAGGTGGAGGCTCTTCCTCATCGTCAGTGTCTTCATTTAACTTTTCAAGCATAATTATGTCTCTTTGATTCACAACTGCCTCACCATCAATCCGTGCGTCGTCGTCGTTTGGGTCCAGGTCAACATAACCCAAGTCATCATCCTCGTTGTTTCGGACCACGTCATCATGTTCCTCTTGATAGAACACTCCCTCGTATGTCATGGGGTTTATGTTGTAGTAATCATCATCGTTCGGGTCCGGTAGCTTACCATGCGGCGACACCTTGAACACAACTTCCCAACCCTTTAGGTACTCTTTCTGGCATGGGTAAGGCAGATAATATACTTGTGTGGCCTGGGTAGCAGCGATAAAGAGATCAGCTCCGGCATAGACGGTTGAAGGTTTAACTTCAACTAAACCAATAGAAGGCGTATGTCTCAGACCCTTTTTGGGGTCGAACCATCGGCATTTGAACACAGTGAGACTTAGGTGTTCGCGGCCACGTTTGAATGTAAGCTCGTATATTTTTCCTACCCTTCCGTAGTAA
This sequence comes from Triticum aestivum, assembly GCF_018294505.1. Taxonomy (NCBI): domain Eukaryota; kingdom Viridiplantae; phylum Streptophyta; class Magnoliopsida; order Poales; family Poaceae; genus Triticum; species Triticum aestivum. The sequence goes on along the minus strand of NW_025230062.1, from coordinate 10,162 downwards.
TCTACTTCATTATCTCCTTCAGTGAAGACTCCGGTATTTATGGTTTTGGGATCAGGCCGACTGTTCTGGTGCTCCTCTGTATGGAAGCGATACCCATTCACATCATACTTTTCGCATATCATGACGACAGGATCAAAACCCATGGAAACCCATCTCAATTCTTCATCCATTGATTCGGTCGGATCATTTCCCTACAAGTTTAATTGAAATTATAGGGTGCATGAGTTTAATTGAAATTATAGGGTGCATGAGTTTAATTGGAAGTGTGAACAATTACTTTCTCGATGAACCACGCAACGAAATTTTTCCTTCCATCAGCACCCTTTCGGAGAAGAGCAAGTGCCTCCGCTTCAGAAGGAGGCAGCATTCCCGTCCATTCTTCTTCAACGAATCGACTACAATAAGAAAAGCGGTATAAGAACTAGGCAAAGTGAACATAACGAATTGACTAAAAGAATGGTGCAATGGTATTACCTCATCCACTCATCCTCAACTTCCTTGATGTTGTGCAAGATATAGAACATGACATCCTCCCACTCATCTCGTGGCATGAGATAAGATTTCGAGCATCCAGCCCTACTACCTTGCCCGATGAATAGAGGCAACTTGGGTTTATACTTGGGTTCTTCTGTATTGTATCGAGACACCTTATTGTGCAACGTGGGAACATGGTCCGGATAGTAGGCTGTCCTGAGGTCTGCCACCTCCTCTAGGATAACTGCCTCAGCTATGGAAGCTTCAATCTTAGCTTTGTTTCCACATTTCTGTCTCAGATGCTTGTTCTGTCTCTCAGGGCCGTACTGCCAACGATTCTGCACAGGGCCCCCCAACAATACCTCGTTCGGGAGGTGCAAAATGAGATGTGTCATCGGAGTAAAGAAGCCTGGCGGGAAGATCTTCTCTAGCTTGCATATCAACTCCGGCGCCTTCTTATGCATTTCTTTTATCTTCTCAGGACATACTTCTTTAGCACAAAGCGTGCGGAAGAAATGGCTTAACTCCGCAAGCACACGCCAGACACGCTCGGGAACATAGCCCCGAACCATAACCGGCATAATCCGCTCAATCCATACATGATAGTCATGACTCTTGAGCCCGGTCACTCTGCCCGTTGAAAGATTGACCCCCTTACTTATATTCGACGCATAACCATCAGTGAACTTCATGACGTGTTTCAGCCACTTGAATGCCTCCATCTTATGATCCTTTTTAAGTACGAAGTCAGCATCTGGCTTGAACCAAGATTTTCGACTGTCTGTGGGAGGCTGCATGTGTAGACGTGGTCTATCACAAATATTCTGTTGATCAACTCTAGCATTAACATTATCCTTTGTCTTACCAGGAATGTTGAGGATCGTGCGAAAAAGGGACTCTGCGACATTCTTTTCGGTGTGCATCACGTCTATGTTGTATGGAAATTTGAGGTCCTTAAAATAGGGAAGCTGCGTGAAGGGGGTAATGTGAGTCCAGTTGTGCGTCTCACCATATCCTTCAAAAAATTTCCCTTTACCTCTTCCTTTTCCTTTGCCCTCGCCCTCGTCTTCGCCTGTGGCTTTGCCTTTGCCTTTGCCTTTGCCTTTCCCTTCACCGGCAGGCTTAAGAGCTTTCAGCTGAGCAAGCACATCCGCACCAGAAAACGTTGGAATCTCGTTTACTTCATGGACAACTTTGCCTTTTGTGAAGTTCTTCTTGTCTTCCCTATCAGGATGGTCTGGAGGGAGGAACTGTCGATGCAGGTCAAATGCAACATACTTGCCACCCTTCTTCAGCCAAATGAAAATCAAGGCCTGCATGCACACTGGGCAAGGCATCTTTCCACTTGTACACCATCCGCAGAACAAGGCATAACCGGGAAAGTCATGCATGCAATATTGTAGCCAAACTTTCATCAAGAAATTTTTCTGCAGATGTCGGTCGTATGTCAACCTCGGGAAGTACCAAGAATGGTGCAAATCATCCACCAACGGCTGCATAAACACACTCAAATTCTTCCCCGGATATTCAGGCCTCGGAATTATAAGCGACAGGAACATGGTCTTGCGTTGCATTATGGCGCCGGGAGGGAGATTCAGCGGAATAACAAATACGGGCCAACAGCTGTATGGATTAGACGACATACCATATGGATTGAACCCATCACCTGTTATAGCAATTCTGACATTCCCAGCCTCGGCTGCTTCCTCCGGGTACTCTATATCGAATGACTTCCATGCTTCACCTCCTGATGGATGTACAATTTTTTTTGGATTGTACCTTTTCCCTTCCTTGTGCCACTTCATCATTTTGGCAGACTCCTCGGTGATGAAAAGGTGCTGCAGTCTTTTTATAAAATCAAGATACCGAAGAACCTTCACAGGGATTTTTAGCTGCTGCTTCTGACCATGCTTATCGACCACCTCAATATACCGAGAGGAACCGCACTTCCTACAGTACTTGTCATCCGCATACTCATGCCTAAACAAAAGGCAATTCTTTGGACAAACATGTATTTTCTCATAGTCCATCGAGAGCGCCTTCATGATTTTCTTCGTACCGTACATGGTTTTCGGCAGTTCATGGCCCTCAGGCAGGCTATTAGCCCATACTCCCAGAAATGCTTCGAAGCAACCTCGGCTACAGCCGTACTCAGCCTTGACTGCCATCAGTTGCGAGATGGCATCCAGCACAGACAGCTTGGCACCCTCATAGAGAGGTTTCTTTGACGAGGCCAAGATTTCCAGGAAGGCCTTTGCGGTTTCCTCCAGCTCCTCCGGTTCATTCGCTGAATGTGACGGAGGTGTCGGCTGTGCAACAAAGACATCATTGTTGGAAATATGCCCTAGAGGCAATAATAAAAGTATTATTATATTTCATTGTTCATGATAATTGTCTTTTATTCATGCTATAACTGTATTATCCGGAAATCGTAATACACGTGTGAATACTTAGACCACACTATGTCCCTGGTAAGCCTCTAGTTGACCAGCTCGTTGTGATCAACAGATAGTCATGGTTTCCTGACTATGGACATTGGATGTCGTTGATAACGGGATCACATCATTAGGAGAATGATGTGATGGACAAGACCCAATCCTAAGCATAGCATAAAAGATCGTGTAGTTCGTTTTGCTAGAGCTTTGCAAGTGTCAAGTATCTCTTCCTTCGACCATGAGATCGTGTAACTCCCGGATACCGTAAGAGTGCCTTGGGTGTATCAAACGTCACAACGTAACTGGGTGACTATAAAGGTGCATTACAGGTATCTCCGAAAGTAGCTGTTGGGTTGACACGGATCGAGACTGGGATTTGTCACTCCGTATGATGGAGAGGTATCTCTGGGCCCACTCGGTAATGCACCATCATATTGAGCTCAATGTGACCAAGGTGTTGGACACGGGATCATGCATTACGGTACGAGTAAAGTGACTTACCGGTAATGAGACTGAACAAGGTATTGGGATACCGACGATCGAGTCTCGGGCAAGTAACGTACCGATTGACAAAGGGAATTGCATACAGGGTTTGATCGAATCCTCGACATCGTGGTTCATCCGATGACAACATCGAGGAGCATGTGGGAGCCATCATGGGTATCCAGATCCCGCTGATGGTTATTGACTGAGAGCGTCTCGGTCATGTCTGCATGTCTCCCGAACCCGTAGGGTCTACACACTTAAGGTTCGGTGACGCTAGGGTTATGAAGATATGTATATGCAGAAACCCGAATGTTGTTCGGAGTCCCGGATGAGATCCCGGACGTCACAAGGAGTTCCGGAATGGTCCGGATGTAAAGAATTATATATAGGAAGTGCTATTTCGGGCATCGGGACAAGTTTCGGGGTTATCGGTATTGTACCGGGACCACCGGAAGGGTCCCGGGGGTCCACCGGGTGGGGCCACCTGTCCCGGGGGGCCACATGGGCTGTAGGGGGTGTGCCTTGGCCATCATGGGCCAAGGGCACCAGCCCCTATAGGCCCATGCGCCTAGGGTTTCCCCCTAGGAGGAGTCCTAGTGGTGGAAGGCACCCCTAGGTGCCTTGGGGGGGAGGGAAACCTCCCCTAGGCCGCCGCCCCCCCTAGTAGATCTCATCTACTAGGGCCGGCGCCCCCCCTTGGCACCCCTATATATAGTGGGGGAGAGGAGGGACTTCAGACACCAGCCCCTGGCGCCTCCACCTTCCCCCGTTACGTCTCTCCCTCGTAGTCTCGGCGAAGCCCTGCTGCTGTGACGCCCTGCATCCACCACCACGCCGTCGTGCTGCTGGATCTTCATCAACCTCTCCTTCCCCCTTGCTGGATCAAGAAGGAGGAGACGTCTCCCGTCCCGTACGTGTGTTGAACGCGGAGGTGCCGTCCGTTCGGCGCTGGTCATCGGTGATTTGGATCACGTCGAGTATGACTACATCATCACCTTGCAAGCTTCCGCACGCGATCTACAAGTGGTATGTAGATGCAAACTCTCTCCCTAGACTCGTTGCTTAGATGAACTCATAGATGGATCTTGGTGAAACCGTAGGAAAAATTTTAATTTTCTGCAACGTTCCCCAACAGTGGCATCATGAGCTAGGTCTATGCGTAGTTCTCTTTGCACGAGTAGAACACAACTTTGTTGTGGGCGTGGATTTTGTCATCTTACTTGCCTCTACTAGTCTTTTCTTGCTCAACGGTATTGTGGGATGAAGCGGCCCGGACCAACCTTACACGTACGCTTACGTGAGACCGGTTCCACCGATTGACATGCACTAGTTGCATAAGGTGGCTGGCGGGTGTCTGTCTCTCCCACCTTAGTTGGAGCGGAATCGATGAACAGGGCCCTTATGAAGGGTAAATAGAAGTTGACAAAATCACGTTGTGGTGATTCGTAGGTAAGAAAACGTTATTGCTAGAACCCAATTGCAGCCACGTAAAAGATGCAACAACAATTAGAGGACGTCTAACTTGTTTTTGCAGCGATTGATCATGTGATGTGATATGGCCAGAAGTTGTGATGAATGATGAATTGTGATGTATGAGATCATGTTCTTTGTAATAGGATTCACGACTTGCATGTCGATGAGTATGACAACCGGCAGGAGCCATAGGAGTTGTCATTATTTTTTGTATGACCTGCGTGTCATTGAATAACGTCATGTAAACTACTTTACTTTATTGCTAAACGTTAGTCATAGAAGTAGAAATAGTCGTTGGCGTGACAACTTCATGAAGACACGATGATGGAGATCATGATGATGGAGATCATGGTGTCAAGCCGGTGACAAGATGATCATGGAGCCCCGAAGATGAAGATCAATGGAGCTATATGATATTGGCCATATCATGTCACAACTATATAATTGCATGTGATGTTTATTATGTATTATGCATCTTGTTTACTTAGGACGACGGTAGTAAATAAGATGATCCCTTATAAAATTTCAAGAAGTGTTCTCCCCTAACTGTGCACCGTTGCTACAGTTCGTCGCTTCTAAGCACCACGTGATGATCGGGTGTGATGGATTCTTACGTTCACATACAACGGGTGTAAGACAGTTTTACACAGCGAAAACACTTAGGGTTAACTTGACGAGCCTAGCATGTGCAGACATGGCCTCGGAACACGGAGACCGAAAGGTCGAACACGAGTCGTATGGAAGATACGATCAACATGAGAATGTTCACCGACGATGACTAGTCCGTCTCACGTGATGATCGGACACGGCCTAGTCGACTCGGATCGTGTAACACTTAGATGACTAGAGGGATGTCTAATCTAAGTGGGAGTTCATAATTTGATTAGAACTTTATTATCATGAACTTAGTCTAAAAACCTTTGCAAATATGTCTTGTAGATCAATGGCCAACACTAATGTCAACATGAACTTCAACGCGTTCCTAGAGAAAACCAAGCTGAAAGATGATGGCAGCAACTATACGGACTGGGTCCGGAACCTGAGGATCATCCTCATAGCTGCCAGGAAACAATATGTCCTAGAAGGACCGCTAGGTGACGCTCCCGTCCCAGAGAACCAAGACATTATGAATGCTTGGCAGTCTCGTGCTGATGATTACTCCCTCGTTCAGTGCGGCATGCTTTACAGCTTAGAACCGGGGCTCCAAAAGCGTTTTGAGCACCACGGAGCATATGAGATGTTCGAAGAGCTGAAACTAGTTTTTCAAGCTCATGCCCGGGTCGAGAGATATGATGTCTCCGACAAGTTCTACAGTTGTAAGATGGAGGAAAATAGTTCTGTCAGTGAGCACATCCTGAAGATGTCTGGGTTGCACAACCGTATGACCCAGCTGAACATTAACCTCCCAGATGAGGCGGTCATTGACAGAATCCTCCAGTCGCTCCCACCAAGCTACAAGAGCTTTGTGATGAACTACAACATGCAGGGAATGGAAAAGACCATTCCTGAAGTGTTCTCGATGCTGAAGTCAGCAGAGGCTGAAATCAAGAAAGAACATCAAGTGTTGATGGTCAATAAGACCACTAAGTTCAAGAAGGGCAAGGGTAAGAAGAACTTCAAGAAAGACGGCAAAGATGTTGCCGCGCCTGGTAAGCCAGTTACCGGGAAGAAGTCAAAGAATGGACCCAAGCCCGAGACTGAGTGCTTTTATTGCAAGGGGAAGGGTCACTGGAAGCGGAACTGCCCCAAATACTTAGCGGATAAGAAGGCCGGCAACACCAAAGGTATATTTGATATACATGTGATTGATGTGTACCTTACCAGTAATCGTAGTAACTCCTGGGTATTTGATACCGGTGCTGTTGCTCATATTTGTAACTCACAGCAGGAGCTGCGGAATAAACGGAGACTGGCAAAGGACGAGGTGACGATGCGCGTCAGGAATGGTTCCAGAGTCGATGTGATCGCCGTCGGCACGCTGCCTCTACATTTACCTACGGGATTAGTTTTGAACCTTAATAATTGTTATTTAGTGCCAAGTTTGAGCATGAACATTGTATCTGGATCTCGTTTAATACGAGATGGCTACTCATTTAAGTCTGAGAATAATGGTTGTTCGATTTATATGAGAGATATGTATTATGGTCATGCTCCGATGGTCAATGGTTTATTCTTAATGAATCTCGAGCGTAATATTACACATGTTCATAGTGTAGATGCCAAAAGATTTAAAATTGATAACGATAGTCCCACATACTTGTGGCACTGCCGCCTTGGTCACATTGGTGTCAAGCGCATGAAGAAGCTCCATGCCGATGGACTTTTAGAGTCTCTTGATTATGAATCGTTTGACACGTGCGAACCATGCCTCTTGGGCAAAATGACCAAGACTCCGTTCTCCGGAACAATGGAGCGAGCAACCAACTTGTTGGAAATCATACATACCGATGTGTGCGGTCCAATGAGCGTTGAGGCTCGCGGAGGATATCGTTATGTTCTCACTCTCACAGATGACTTGAGTAGATATGGGTATGTCTACTTAATGAAACACAAGTCTGAGACCTTTGAAAAGTTCAAGGAATTTCAGAATGAGGTGGAGAATCAACGTGACCGAAAGATAAAATTCTTACGATCAGATCGTGGAGGAGAATACTTAAGTCACGATATTGGTACACACTTAAAGAAATGTGGAATCGTTTCACAGCTCACGCCGCCTGGAACACCTCAGCGAAACGGTGTGTCTGAACGTCGTAATCGCACTCTATTGGATATGGTGCGGTCTATGATGTCTCTTACCGATTTACCGCTATCATTTTGGGGATACGCTCTAGAGACAGCTACATTCACTTTAAATAGGGCACCGTCTAAATCCGTTGAGACGACACCGTATGAATTATGGTTTGGAAAGAAACCTAAGCTGTCGTTTCTAAAAGTTTGGGGATGCGAAGCTTATGTCAAGAAACTTCAACCTGAAAAGCTCGAACCCAAGTCGGAAAAATGCGTATTCATAGGATACCCTAAGGAAACTGTAGGGTATACCTTCTACTTAAGATCCGAAGGCAAGATCTTTGTTGCCAAGAACGGATGCTTTCTGGAAAAAGAGTTTCTCTCGAAAGAAGTAAGTGGGAGAAAAGTAGAACTCGATGAAGTACTACCTCTTGAGCGGGATAGTGACGCAGCACAGGAAACCGTTCCTGTGATGCCCACACCAACTGAAGAGGAAAACCATGATAATAATCAAGGTACTTCGGATCAAGTTACTGCTGAACTTCGTAGGTCCACAAGGACACGTTCCGCACCAGAGTGGTACGGCAACCCTGTCCTGGAAATCATGTTGTTAGACAACAATGAACCTTCGAACTATGAAGAAGCAATGGCGGGCCCGGATTCCAACAAATGGCTTGAAGCCATGAAATCCGAGATAGAATCCATGTATGAAAACAAAGTATGGACTTTGACAGACTTGCCCGATGATCGGCGAGCGATAGAAAACAAATGGATCTTTAAGAAGAAGACGGACGCGGATGGTAATGTTACCATCTATAAAGCTCGACTTGTCGCTAAGGGTTATCGACAGGTTCAAGGGATTGACTATGACGAGACATTCTCTCCCGTAGCGAAGCTAAAGTCCGTCCGAATCATGTTAGCAATTGCCGCATACTATGATTATGAGATATGGCAGATGGACGTCAAAACAGCATTCCTTAACGGGCATCTTAAGGAAGAACTGTATATGATGCAGCCGGAAGGTTTTGTCGATCCTCGGAATGCTAACAAAGTATGCAAGCTCCAGCGATCCATTTATGGACTGGTGCAAGCATCTCGGAGTTGGAACATTCGCTTTGATGAGATGATCAAAGCATTTGGGTTTATGCAGACTTATGGAGAAGCCTGCGTTTACAAGAAAGTGAGTGGGAGCTCTGTAGCATTTCTCATATTATATGTAGATGACATACTCCTGATGGGAAATAATATAGAATTTCTGGACAGCATTAAGGCCTACTTGAATAAGTGTTTTTCAATGAAGGACCTTGGAGAAGCTGCTTATATATTAGGCATCAAGATCTATAAAGATAGATCGAGACGCCTCATAGGTCTTTCACAAAGCACATACCTTGATAAGATTTTGAAGAGATTCAGAATGGATCAGTCCAAGAAGGCGTTCTTGCCTATATTACAAGGTATGAGACTGAGCTCAGCTCAGTCACCGACCACGGCAAAAGATAAAGAAGAGATGAGTGTCATCCCCTATGCTTCAGCCATAGGATCTATTATGTATGCCATGCTGTGTACCAGACCCGATGTAAACCTTGCCGTAAGTTTGGTAGCAAGATACCAAAGTAATCCCGGCAAAGAACACTGGACAGCGGTCAAGAATATCCTGAAGTACCTGAAAAGGACAAAGGACATGTTTCTCGTTTATGGAGGAGACGAAGAGCTCGTCGTAAAGGGTTACGTCGACGCTACCTTCGACTCAGATCTGGATGACTCTAAGTCACAAACCGGATACGTGTATATGTTGAATGGTGGAGCAGTAAGCTGGTGCAGCTGCAAGCAGAGCGTCGTGGCGGGATCTACGTGTGAAGCGGAGTACATGGCAGCCTCGGAGGCAGCACATGAAGCGATTTGGGTGAAGGAGTTCATCACCGACCTAGGAGTCATACCCAATGCGTCGGGGCCGATCAAACTCTTCTGTGACAACACGGGAGCTATTGCCCTCGCAAAGGAGCCCAGGTTTCACAAGAAGACCAGGCACATCAAGCGTCGTTTCAACTCCATCCATGAAAATGTTCAAGATGGAGACATAGAGATTTGCAAAGTGCACACGGATCTGAATGTCGCAGATCCGCTGACTAAACCTCTCTCGCGTGCAAAACATGATCAACACCAGAACTCTATGGGTGTTCGATTCATCACAATGTAACTAGATTGGTGACTCTAGTGCAAGTGGGAGACTGTTGGAAATATGCCCTAGAGGCAATAATAAAAGTATTATTATATTTCATTGTTCATGATAATTGTCTTTTATTCATGCTATAACTGTATTATCCGGAAATCGTAATACATGTGTGAATACTTAGACCACACTATGTCCCTGGTAAGCCTCTAGTTGACCAGCTCGTTGTGATCAACAGATAGTCATGGTTTCCTGACTATGGACATTGGATGTCGTTGATAACGGGATCACATCATTAGGAGAATGATGTGATGGACAAGACCCAATCCTAAGCATAGCATAAAAGATCGTGTAGTTCGTTTTGCTAGAGCTTTGCAAGTGTCAAGTATCTCTTCCT
>NW_025230061.1:15937-16817 GCF_018294505.1 Triticum aestivum | reverse complement strand
GATGATACAATGCCAACTTTCAACCTTTTCAGAGTTCAATTGAAATGCTTCTCTATTTTAGGGTCTTATAGCTCAAAATAATTAGTAAATGCATGAAAAATAACAAATGAAGTCAGAAAGGATTGAAAAATGATGATGTGGCTTTGCATGGTGCATTTGGAACACACAAAAAGTCAGGAGTTCAAATAAGTTTTAAAAAATGAAATCCCTTTGTAACACACGAGTTTCTAGATGAAATCCTAATACTTTGAAAGAGATTGTCCGTTTTGTACACGAAGTGCATCCAGTTTTTGCCGTAAGCCTCTCAACTTTCTTGCACATGCTATGTGGATGAAATGATGATACCATGCCAACTTTCAACCTTTTCAGAGTTCATTTTAAATGCTTTTCAATTTTAGGGTCTTATAGCTCAAAATAATTAGTAAATGCATGAAAAATAACAAATGAAGTCAGAAAGGATTGAAAAATGATGATGTGGCTTTGCATGGTGCATTTTGAACACACAAAAAGTAAGGAGTTCAAATAAGTTTTAAAAAACGAAATACCTTTGTAAGAGACGAGTTTCCGGATGAAAGCGTGATACTTTGAAAGAGATTGTCCGTTTTGTACACGAAGTGCATCCAGTTTTTGCTGTAACCCTCTCAACTTTCTTGCACATGCTATGTGGATGAAATGATGATACAATGCCAACTTTCAACCTTTTCAGAGTTCAATTGAAATGCTTTTCTATTTTAGGGTCTTATAGCTCAAAATAATTAGTAAATGCATGAAAAATAACAAATGAAATCAGAAAGGATTGAAAAATGATGATGTGGCTTTGCATGGTGCATTTTGAACACACAAAAAGTCAGGAGTTCAAATAAGTTTTAAAAAATGAAAT
>NW_025230061.1:15290-15927 GCF_018294505.1 Triticum aestivum | reverse complement strand
TGTCCGTTTTGTACACGAAGTGCATCCAGTTTTTGCCGTAACCCTCTCAACTTTCTTGCACATGCTATGTGGATGAAATGATGATACAATGCCAACTTTCAACCTTTTCAGAGTTCAATTGAAATGCTTTTCTAATTTAGGGTCTTATAGCTCAAAATAATTAGTAAATGCATGAAAAATAACAAATGAAGTCAGAAAGGATTGAGAAATGATGATGTGGCTTTGCATGGTGCATTTTGAACACACAAAAAGTCAGGAGTTCAAATAAGTTTTAAAAAACGAAATACCTTTGTAACAGACGAGTTTCCGGATGAAATCCTGATACTTTGAAAGAAATTGTCCGTTTTGTACACGAAGTGCATCCAGTTTTTGCCGTAAGCCTCTCACCTTTCTTGCACATGCTATGTGGATGAAATGATAATACCATACCAACTTTCAACCTTTTCAGAGTTCATTTGAAATTCTTTTCAATTTTAGGGTCTTATAGCTCAAAATAATTAGTAAATGCATGAAAAATAACAAATGAAGTCAGAAAGGATTAAAAAATGATGATGTGGCTTTGAATGGTGCATTTTGAACACACAAAAAGTCAGGAGTTCAAATAAGTTTTAAAAAATGAAATCCCTTTGTAACAGAC
>NW_025230061.1:13456-14523 GCF_018294505.1 Triticum aestivum | reverse complement strand
ATTGTCCGTTTTGTACACGAAGTGCATCCAGTTTTTGCCGTAACCCTCTCAACTTTCTTGCACATGCTATGTGGATGAAATGATGATACAATGCCAACTTTCAACCTTTTCAGAGTTCAATTGAAATGCTTTTCTATTTTAGGGTCTTATAGCTCAAAATAATTAGTAAATGCATGAAAAATAACAAATGAAGTCAGAAAGGATTGAAAAATGATGATGTGGCTTTGCAGGGTGCATTTTGAACACACAAAAAGTCAGGAGTTCAAATAAGTTTTAAAAAATGAAATCCCTTTGTAACACACGAGTTTCTAGATGAAATCCTGATACTTTGAAAGAGATTGTCCGTTTTGTACACGAAGTGCATCCAGTTTTTGCCGTCACCCTCTCAACTTTATTGCACATGCTATGTGAATGAAATGATGATACCATGCCAACTTTCAACCTTTTCAGAGTTCATTTGAAATGCTTTTCAATTTTAGGGTCTTATAGCTCAAAATAATTAGTAAATGCATGAAAAATAACAAATGAAGTCAGAAAGGATTGAAAAATGATGATGTGGCTTTGGATGGTGCATTTTGAACACACAAAAAGTCAGGAGTTCAAATAAGTTTAAAAAAAATGAAATCTCTTCCTAACAGACGAGTTTCCGGATGAAATCCAGATAATTTGAAAGAGATTGTCCGTTTTGTACACGAAGTGCATCCAGTTTTTGCCGTAAGCCTCTCAACTTTCTTGCACATGCTATGTGGATGAAATGATGATACCATGCCAACTTTCAACCTTTTCAGAGTTCATTTGAAATGCTTTGCAATTTTAGGGTCTTATAGCTCAAAATAATTAGTAAATGCATGAAAAATAACAAATGAAGTCAGAAAGGATTGAAAAATGATGATGTGGCTTTGCATGGTGCATTTTGAACACACAAAAAGTCAGGAGTTCAAATAAGTTTTAAAAAACGAAATACCTTTGTAACAGACGAGTTTCCGGATGAAAGCGTGATACTTTGAAAGAGATTGTCCGTTTTGTACACGAAGTGCGTCCAGTTTTTGCCGTAACCCTCTCAACTT
>NW_025230061.1:9017-9632 GCF_018294505.1 Triticum aestivum | reverse complement strand
ATGCTATGTGAATGAAATGATGATACCATGTCAACTTTCAACCTTTTCAGAGTTCATTTGAAATGTTTTTCAATTTTAGGGTCTTATAGCTCAAAATAATTAGTAAATGCATGAAAAATAACAAATGAAGTCAGAAAGGATTGAAAAATGATGATGTGGCTTTGAATGGTGCATTTTGAACACACAAAATGTCAGGAGTTCAAATAAGTTTAAAAAAAGTAATCCCTTTGTAACAGACGAGTTTCCGGATGAAATCCTGATACTTTGAAAGAGATTGTCCGTTTTGTACACGAAGTGCATCCAGTTTTTGCCGTAACCCTCTCAACTTTCTTGCACATGCTATGTGTATGAAATGATGATACCATGCCAACTTTCAACCTTTTCAGAGTTCAATTGAAATGCTTTTCAATTTTAGGGTCTTATAGCTCAAAATAATTAGTAAATACATGAAAATAACAAATGAAGTCAGAAAGGATTGAAAAATGATGATGTGGCTTTGAATGGTGCATTTTGAACACACAAAATGTCAGGAGTTCAAATAAGTTTAAAAAAATGAAATCCCTTTGTAACAGATGAGTTTCCGGATGAAATCCTGATACTTTGAAAGAGATTGTC
>NW_025230061.1:5449-7351 GCF_018294505.1 Triticum aestivum | reverse complement strand
TTATAGCTCAAAATAATTAGTAAATGCATGAAAAATAACAAATGAAGTCAGAAAGGATTGAAAAATGATGATGTGGCTTTGCATGGTGCATTTTGAACACACAAAAAGTCAGGAGTTCAAATAAGTTTTAAAAAATGAAATCCCTTTGTAACACACGAGTTTCTAGATGAAATCCTGATACTTTGAAAGAGATTGTCCGTTTTGTACACGAAGTGCATCCAGTTTTTGCCGTAACCCTCTCAACTTTATTGCACATGCTATGTGAATGAAATGATGATACCATGTCAACTTTCAACCTTTTCAGAGTTCATTTGAAATGCTTTTCAATTTTAGGGTCTTATAGCTCAAAATAATTAGTAAATGCATGAAAAATAACAAATGAAGTCAGAAAGGATTGAAAAATGATGATGTGGCTTTGAATGGTGCATTTTGAACACACAAAATGTCAGGAGTTCAAATAAGTTTAAAAAAAGTAATCCCTTTGTAACAGACGAGTTTCCGGATGAAATCCTGATACTTTGAAAGAGATTGTCCGTTTTGTACACGAAGTGCATCCAGTTTTTGCCGTAACCCTCTCAACTTTCTTGCACATGCTATGTGTATGAAATGATGATACCATGCCAACTTTCAACCTTTTCAGAGTTCAATTGAAATGCTTTTCAATTTTAGGGTCTTATAGCTCAAAATAATTAGTAAATACATGAAAATAACAAATGAAGTAAGAAAGGATTGAAAAATGATGATGTGGCTTTGAATGGTGCATTTTGAACACACAAAATGTCAGGAGTTCAAATAAGTTTAAAAAAATGAAATCCCTTTGTAACAGATGAGTTTCCGGATGAAATCCTGATACTTTGAAAGAGATTGTCCGTTTTGTACACGAAGTGCATCCAGTTTGTTCCGTAACCCTCTCAACTTCCTTGCACATGCTATGTGGATTAAATGATGATACCATGCCAACTTTCAACCTTTTCAGAGTTCATTTGAAATGCTTTTCGATTTTAGGGTCTTATAGCTCAAAATAATTAGTAAATGCATGAAAAATAACAAATGAAGTCAGAAAGGATTGAAAAATGATGATGTGGCTTTGAATGGTGCATTTTGAACACACAAAAAGTCAGGAGTTCAAATAAGTTTAAAAAATTGAAATCCCTTTGTAACACACGAGTTTCCGGATGAAATCCTGATACTTTGAAAGAGATTGTCCGTTTTCTACACGAAGTGCATCCAGTTTTTGCCGTAACCCTCTCAACTTTCTTGCACATGCTATGTGGATGAAATGATGATACCATGCCAACTTTCAACCTTTTCAGAGTTCATTTGAAATGCTTTTCAATTTTAGGGTCTTATAGCTAAAAATACTTAGTAAATGCATGAAAAATAACAAATGAAGTTAGAAAGGATTGAAAAATGATGATGTGGCTTTGGATGGTGCATTTTGAACACACAAAAAGTTAGGAGTTCAAATAAGTATTAAAAAATGAAATCCCGTTGTAACAGACGAGTTTCCGAATGAAATCCTGATACTTTGAAAGAGATTGTCTGTTTTGTACACGAAGTGCATCCAGTTTTTGCCGTAAGCCTCTCAACTTTCTTGCACATGCTATGTGGATGAAATGATGATACCATGCCAACTTTCAACCTTTTCAGAGTTCATTTGAAATGCTTTTCAATTTTAGGGTCTTATAGCTCAAAATAATTAGTAAATGCATGAAAAATAACAAATGAAGTCAGAAAGGATTGAAAAATGATGATGTGGCTTTGCATGGTGCATTTTGAACACACAAAAAGTCAGGAGTTCAAATAAGTTTTAAAAAACGAAATACCTTTGTAACAGACGAGTTTCCGGATGAAAGCGTGATACTTTGAAAGAGATTGTCCGTTTTGTACACGAAGTGCATC
>NW_025230061.1:0-509 GCF_018294505.1 Triticum aestivum | reverse complement strand
AACCTTTTCAGAGTTCATTTGAAATGCTTTTCGATTTTAGGGTCTTATAGCTCAAAATAATTAGTAAATGCATGAAAAAGAACAAATGAAGTCAGAAAGGATTGAAAAATGATGATGTGGCTTTGAATGGTGCATTTTGAACACACAAAAAGTCAGGAGTTCAAATAAGTTTAAAAAAATGAAATCCCTTTGTAACACACGAGTTTCCGGATGAAATCCTGATACTTTGAAAGAGATTGTCCGTTTTGTACACGAAGTGCATCCAGTTTTTGCCGTAAGCCTCTCAACTTTCTTGCACATGCTATGTGGATGAAATGATGATACCATGCCAACTTTCAACCTTTTCAGAGTTCATTTGAAATGCTTTTCAATTTTAGGGTCTTATAGCTCAAAATAATTAGTAAATGCTTGAAAAATAACAAATGAAGTCAGAAAGGATTGAAAAATGATGATGTGGCTTTGCATGGTGCATTTTGAACACACAAAAAGTCAGGAGTTCAAATAAGTTT
>NW_025230060.1:15740-16828 GCF_018294505.1 Triticum aestivum | reverse complement strand
GAGGGCCATCTTTGCCGAGTGCCACTCTCGGCATAGACAACCAGTAGGGCTGACACGTGCCAGCTCCTGACACATGGGACCAGGCGAACTGGCCGAGGGCCATCTTTGCCGAGTGCGCCTCTCGGCATAGACAACCAGTAGGTGGCTAATAAACCCGGTCATGGACAGCCCGGCCCGACGACCCGGCCCGAGCCCGGCCCGAAAAACCCGGGCCGGGCCGGGCCGGGCTCGGGCCTTGTTTTGCAGCCCGAAAGATAGTTCGGGCCGGGCTCGGGCTTCACTTTTCATGTATTTCGGGCCGGGCTTTCGGGCTTCAGGCCGGGCTTGCACGTGCGTACACTGAAAATAGCGTTCGGGCCGGGCTTTCGGGCTTCGGGCTTTATTTCGGGCCGGGCTCGGGCTTGAAAACAAGGAGTATTTCAGGCTTCGGGCCGGGCTCGGGCTTGATAAATGAAGGTCGGGCTTTTACAAGCCCGGCCCGAAACCCGGCCTGGCCCGGCGTTTGCCCGGGTTTAGTGGCTGACATGTGTCAGCTCCTGACACGTGGGACCAAGCAAACAAGCGAGGGCCATCTTTGCCGAGTGCACCTCTCGGCAAAGACAGCCAGTAGGTGGCTGACACGTGTGAGCTCCTGACATGTGGGACCAGGCGAACAGGCCGAGGGCCATCTTTGCCGAGTGCGCCTCTCGGCAAAGCCAGCCAGTAGGTGGCTGACACATGTCAGCTCCTGACACGTGGGGCCAGGCGAACAGGCCAAGGGCCATTTTTGCCGAGCGCCACTCTCGGCAAAGACAGCCAGTAGGTGGCTGACACCTGTCAGCTCCTGACACGTGGGACTAGGCGAACAGGCCGAGGGCCATCTTTGCCAAGTGCCACTCTCGGCAAAGAGTGCCAACTTTGCGAGGGATGTTCTCGGCAAACTCTATATTTGCCGAGTGTGACTCCCGGCAAACTCAGCCAATAGGGGAGGGCCACGTCACTTCTCCTAAAAGCCGTGAAAATAGTTTGCCGAGAGCCACCGTCGACAATTCTTTTTCCTTTACCGAGAGTCCTCTCGGTAAAGTTGCCAGGAGGGCTACAGGTTATTA
>NW_025230060.1:13817-15730 GCF_018294505.1 Triticum aestivum | reverse complement strand
GGGTCACGTTGTTCTCCTTGGGGTTGATGGTCTTCCTCTTTCGGCTGGACATGCATCACTTGGCCTTCATCGTGTTATTGGTCTCGGTGTCCACATCGTTGATAGTTTTAATTGTGATAGTTATCGAATTCAATCCGGAACAAATCTTAGAGAGAGATGCAAAGATCACAGGGATCTAGTCTGGTTTGTATCCTCCACTTGGAAGGTGCACTTGCTTAGTTATTTTCTGGAGTGACTAATGATAAATTAACTGGACAACACTTCCACATTGAAGTCTGGTCTTCATCAAAGAAAAATGATTCTCGCCCTGCAGAGTTAAGTTTCAGCACCCTAGAGTTCGACGTCATTGGTGTTACAACATCGGAGCAAATGTATCCCATTGCCAACACCGTTTTTTAGTGGTGGCAACCATTCTTTTTTTCATGCAGCACGCGTAATTGCAAGGACATAATATATATGAAATAATGGTGGCACAAGATCATACTTCAAACACCATCCCTACCTCGATATATAACAATCTCAATCTTGTGCGAACCAACCTATGGTTGGATGGTTAGGAGGACTATGGTATACCCTGCCACCACAGTTCAAGTCCCAGTTTTGACATTGATGCTCGCGTTTGCTGAATTTATTCCAGGCCTTCCTGCATTGTGCGTTTAGTGAGGGGAGATGTTCCCGTCGTATACGAAGGCGTCTGTGGTGACTTCATTAATATCAAGATAATGTGTCGGCTCAGTCTCTCGGAGCTGCTCATAGGGGTAGGGTGTGCGTGCCTCGTTCGTATGGATGATGTTATGTGCGTGAAACAAGCTATCAACCATGGCAGTCCATGGCGCTGATTGATGATATTGTCCGGAGTCTGGAACTACCAGAGAGGAAGATGGATGCGTTGATAGTGCCAATTCCGAAATGGTGCCCGCCTGCTAGAGGTTGTCTTAAAATTAACACCGACGGAGCAACAAATGAGGCCATTAGAAGAGGTGGCGCTGGAATGGTTGCAGGAACCATGCCGGTGAGTTCATCTTGCAATGGCTACGCGCTACGCGCTATGATCATATATTTGATCATTTTTCTCTTGAGTTGCTGGTGATTCGAGACACATTAGCTATGGCCACGGAGAAGGGCTTCCAGATGGTCCATGTTGAGATTGACTGCAAGGAAATTCAGATTATGTGGGAGGCGGGTTTGTCCCAATCCAGGGTCTCCTACATCTTAGTTGAAATATGTGAGTTAATTGTAGCTTTTCAGGGATTTAAGTTCCTTTATGCGAGTCGGTTGTGTGACTGCTAAGGTAGCTATATATAGACATCGAAAACAATGTTTTGAGCTATGATATAATCCCTGGCTTTCTGATTTGCATGTTGCAAACGGATATGCCTTGGCCAAATGAAAAAGGGCCGTAGGGCGGAGGGTTAAAAAAAAAGTATATGTGCGTATGTATGAGTGTCTGTGTATGTACTGTCACTACTGGAATTCTGTGCTACGCCGAGTGCCACGGACACTCGGCAAAGGGCCGAAAACCGCCGGCAAAGCCTTTGCTGAGTGTCACCCTCGGCAAAAGCCACCTGGCATACACCTCTTCGGCAAACAGGAGTTTGCCGAGAGCCAGAACGCGGGCACTCGACAAAGACTTTGCCGAGAGTCAAACAGTACCACTCGGCAAAATAAAGTAGCTAACGGATAGCAGACGGTGACGGCGGTTCCTGACACGTGGGACCAGGGGGAGCAGGCCGAGGGCCATCTTTGCCGAGTGCCACTCTCGGCATAGACAACCAGTAGGGCTGACACGTGCCAGCTCCTGACACATGGGACCAGGCGAACTGGCCGAGGGCCATCTTTGCCGAGTGCGCCTCTCGGCATAGACAACCAGTAGGTGGCTAATAAACCCGGTCATGGACAGCCCGGCCCGACGA
>NW_025230060.1:10028-12599 GCF_018294505.1 Triticum aestivum | reverse complement strand
GAGGCCTCTCGGTAAAGGGTGCGTTCTGGTCCAGTTTCACAGTCATTGCCGAGAGCCGCCCTCGGCAATGGTGTGCCCAGGAGCCTTTTTTCCCTGTTTCTGTTTCTTTCCTGCAGCGAAACATATACAGCAGCAGCACATAGTTCATCACACATAGGACATGTCACATATAGGCATCCTTGAACAAAAAAAGCAATGATTGATTCTGAAAAACATTCCACATAAAAGCAATAGTGCATCAAAGCAATAGACCACAAGTTTACAAGTCTCAAGATGCAAGAGTTCTGAACATACAAGGAACAGTTACAAACATAACATGAAGTTCACGCGATTTTGGAGATCGGAGTGATAACATCGACATTAGAAGGCATCATTCTGTTTGCTGCCCCAACTCCATCAACCGGAGTGATAACATCAACATTAGAAGGCATCATTCCCTTTGCTGCCCCAACTCCACCAACTTGAGGTGGAACTACTGGAACATTGTTCGACCCTTGTGATGGGTTGAGCTGTGATGGATTGACCCAATAGTGAGATGAATGCATATGGTAATGCCGAAAATGGTGATAGAAATAGTTTGAACAAAACTCACAATGTTCCACTCTAGCGTCGGTGGCATCTCTGGCACTGGTTGGCCTTCCATGGAATAAAGATTGGCCACCATATGTTGTAAAGATTTCACTAGATCATCTTGTGCCTTCAGCTTGGCCCGGTTTTCATCTCGTTCTTTCTCAGTGTCAATCAGTAGAGTCTACAATATGGCAATGCAAATGTCATTCATGTTGAAATGCAAATATCCTCTATAATGAAGAAGGATCAATGAAGAAGGACCATGAAGGATCAATGAAGAAGCACTGACCTGAATATCCTCAATAATGCTCACGGAATGTGGTACGTGACGCTCTACGGTAGGAGTAGAGCCAATACTCATAGCATGGAGCGTGTTGACTCTCGGAAGGGAGGCGGTTATGACAGAATCGAGGTGAACCGCCATCCGGCCATTCGGTCTACCGCCTACCGCGACAATGGCCACAAGAGGGTCAAACGGTAGCACGTGAGGATCAGCGTCAGGCCCGTACGTCTCCTTCAATTTTTTGGTGTAGTTCTCTCCATCTGACCGGGCTTTAGAGCTGATCCAGTCCATCTCCGGGTGGAGAGGGTCCTTGTCCTTGTCGTCTTTGGTACGTTTGATGGTCCATGCAGCGTGTGAGACCGTAGTGGCTTTGGGCGGCACAGAAGGTCTTCCTCTCCTTGGTGAACGCGTTGTGGTCTTCCTAGACTTGGGGCTCATTGGTGCAAAATCGGACCAAAATCATTTTTCTAAAATATTAGGCCATATGTAATGTACAATTGACCAAATGGTTGGGAGTCAAAAGCTTTGATACACCTTTCGTGAAAAAGACAAATTTCCGCCTGTTCAGTTGGAATTGGGTGAAATTTGAACTGCAGCTGCCTCATAGTTTGCTCATGATTTTTTCCAAAAACCATTTCTTGTACAAAAGTGTCCACTTCATTAGAGAAACACCAATTTTTTCTGAAGATTCAACCACTAGCTAGGAGCGGTCATGCCCGTCGTTTTGACCGCATTTTGAAATGGGCATGAACAATTCAAAAAAATGAGAAAAATTGGGAAACCTTCGCTTTGTGTTATTATATGTGGCCAATTTACCAGGAAAAATAATAAACTTGGAATACGGTAGCTATTTAAAAAAAGTGTTCTCAGAAACGAGCTATCATGTGTGAAGATCAATGGCTTCCAAGCCAAATGATCAATGTTGTGGTAGCATTCATGGCATTGTTTGTTAAAATGATCTCATATTGTGCGCCAGGGTGCATCTTGGAATGGCAAACAATGTTGCTAAGGAAGTTTTTTTATTTTCTTTTCACGAAAAATTCATTTTTCATTTTTTCGAGTGCTCAAAATGAGTTTTTTGTGCAGGAACTACCATATATTTGTTGCAAAATTGGACCTAATCAATTTTATAAAATGTAAAGCCATATTTAATGTGTAGTTGACAAAATGGTTGGGTGTCCAAAGTTTTAGTCCACCTTTTGTGAAAAAGACAAATTTCTGCGATTTTGTAGGAAGCGGGTCAAATTTGAACTGCAACTACCTTATAGTCTGCTCTTTATTTTTTTCCAAAAATCATTTCTAGGTACATAAGTATCTACTTAATTAGAAATACAAGGTGTGGTAGCAAGATGTCAAGGTTTGGACGGTGGCCGAGGGCCCCAACTCCAGAGCGCGTAAACCGGCATGCCGACCGCATGGTCACCGCGTGACCATGGCGTTGCCACGCGTTCTGGGCGGCCTAGGCATGTTTGGTGGATTGAACTAAGCTCAAACATGAATTAGCAGCCAAGTGCTTGATTAGCGGTGGGGGAAATGCACATGGGCAATGGGCCTAAGTTTTGGCTGAGGATTATCATCCACTAAAGAGATTGTCTTGGTAATTTTTTAGCTCAAATGGAGGAGGCAAGGTGGCACTTGCTTTGCAAAGTACCACACTGTGAAGAAATATGGATGTTGAAGCTGGGCTCAAATGAATGAATGGATTGAGCTGAAATTCG
>NW_025230060.1:7796-8179 GCF_018294505.1 Triticum aestivum | reverse complement strand
GCACCACAATTTACAAGAATATAACCATCTATATTGGTCGTGATCAGCTAGAAATAAGGCAGCAGACCGGTGTTGTCTGCTTTATGACCATTTCATGTTATGGTTTAGGGTTTGGAGCCCCTCGAACAGCTTATGACCAGTTGATCTGAAATGGCCGTAGATTTATGACCATTTCTTCCAGGGTCACTGACAGAAGGTCACAAGTTGACATATTTTTTGTAGTGTACATACACAAACACACATATTATTTAATACTCCAGAAAGGAAAAGATACAACTTAAAGATGATAGAAATTATAAGCTTATCACTTAAGCTGTGACATGATAATATCCTTGCAAACATAAGAAACTCCCTTTATTTTTCTTCATTGGAGTTCACGATCC
>NW_025230060.1:1455-5742 GCF_018294505.1 Triticum aestivum | reverse complement strand
TTCAACTAGAGGGTACAGAGGGTTGCGGGAGAGTGGACCGCTGTAGATAGATGGGGGAAGGTGATGGAGATGTTGGTGAAGATGATGGAGGTGTTGGTGTAGATCACGGTGATGATGATGGCCCCGGTGGCACTCCGGCGCGAACGGAAGGCCCCCTCCTCCTTATTCTTCCTTGACCCTTTCCCTAGGTGGGAGAAGGGTTTCCCCTCTGGTACATGGTCTCCATGGCGTGGGAGGGGCGAGAGCCCCTCCGAGATTGGATATCTCTCTCTCTCTCTCTCTCTCTCTCTCTCTCTCTCTCTCTTTCTGCGTTTGTGATTCTGTCCTATCACGGTTTCTTATATTCCCGGAGATCCGTAACTCCGATTGGATTGAAACTTTGAACATGATTTTTCTCCGGATATTAGCTTTCTTGCGGCGAAAGAAGCGCAACAACCGCCTTACGGGGTGTCCACGAGGGTCAGGGGTGCGCCCCCCTGCCTCGTGGGCCCCTCGAGCATCGTCTCGCGTTCATTCCACTTCCCAAAATTTACATATATTCCATAAAAAATCTCCGTCAGTTTTTATCCCCTTTGGACTCCATTTTATATGTATTTTCTGCGAAACAAAAATTATGCAGCAAACAGGAATTGGCACTAGGCACTGAATCAATATGTTAGTCCCAAAAATAGTATAAAAAGTTGCCAAAAGTATATGAAAGTTGTATAATATTGGCATGGAACAATCAGAAATTATAGATACGACGAAGACGTATCATGGTGCTCCACCGATGATAGGTGAGTAGTTCACCACATACGTACGGTTCCGTAGGCAGTACCTAGATGGCTTTTTGTCTCCTTCTGATTCTCAATACAATGTTCTCCTCGATGTTCTTGGAGATCTATTTGATGTAATAATTTTTTTTGGTGTGTTTGTTGGGATCCGATGAATTGTGAGTTTATGATCAGATCTATTCTTATCCATACATGATTATTATAGCCTCGTATTTCTTCTTTGATATTTCGGTTTTGTTTGGCAACTTGGTTGATTTATCTTGCAGTGGGAAGAGGTGCTTTGTGATGGGTTCGATCTTGTGGTACCCTGACCCAGTAACAGAAGGGGTAGCGAGGCACACATGTATCATTGCTATTAAGGATAAAACGATGGGGTCTATTCCTACATGAATAGATCTTGTCTACATCATGTCATCGTTCTTATTGTATTACTCCGTTTCTCCATGAACTTAATACACTAGATGCATGCTGGATAGCGGTCAATGTGTGGAGTAATAGTAGTAGGTGCAGAATCGTTTCGGTCTACTAATCTTGGACGTGATGCCTATATACATGATCATTGTCTTGGATATCGCCATAATTATTTGCTCTTCTATCAATTTCCCAACAGTAATTTGTTTATCCATCGTATGTTATTTTCTTAAGAGAAGCCACTAGTGAAATCTATGGCCCCCGGGTCTAATTTCTATCATATATTTTCAGATCTATACTGCTATTTGTGTTTCTAATTTATTTGCCTCTTTTGTTTCAGTTCTATATTATCAAAAACCCAAAAATATCTCGCTGAGTTTTATTCCTTTATTTTATTTACATCTATCAGTCTATCAATTTATCATACTTTACTACCTTCGAGGGATTGACAACCCCTCTTACGCGTTGGTTGCAAGTATTTGTTATTTGTGTGTAGGTGTTGTTTACATAGTGTTGACTGGTCCTCCTACTGAATTGATAACCTTGGTTTCATAACTGAGGGATATACATACCATTGTTGTGCTGCATCATCCTCTCCTCTTCAGGAAAATACCAACATAGATACAAGCAATCACACATTGCAAAAGAAGATTACATCGAATAGATCACCCAAGAGAACATTACATTGAAGATTAGAGAGAAGAAGAAGCCATCTAGCTACTAGGTATGGACCCGTAGGTCTGTGGTGAACTACTCACACATCATCGAAGGAACAACAAGGTTGATGTAGAAGCCCTCCATGATTGATTCCTACTTTGGCAGAGTACCAGAAAAGGCCTCCAGATGGGACCATGGAAGAATAGAAGCTTGCGGCGAAAGCATTTTTTCGGGTGGATCTCTGGGGTTTTCCCAATATTTTAGAATTTATAGAAGTCGAATTAGCTCAGATGAAGCCACTTGGGGCCCACAAGGTAACATGGCACGCCTTACCCCCCAGGGTGCGCCTTGTCGCCTTGTCGTCTCACTGCTTCGCGTCAGGTCTCCTCCCGAAGCTTTTAGGGTCTCTTACGTACAGGAAAATTGTCAAAAAGTTTCGTATCATTTGGACTCTGTTTGGTATAGATTTTCTAGAAAACTAAAAACAAGCAGAAAATAGCAACTGGGACTAGCCACTGAGTCAGTAGGTTAGTCCCTAAAAATGATAAAAAAATGTATAAAAAGTATCTATGATTGGTAATATAATAATACGAAACAATAAAAAGTTATAGATAGATTGAAGACGTATCAACTACCTGACCATGTCAACAAACCACCTCGCTCTTCAAGGTTGTTGTCACAAACAAAGTAGATCAAATCTTTTTCGGTTGCCCTTGTTGGAGAGAATATGCTGAAGCATAGACTTTTGAAGCTGGGAGGAGGTTCTATAGGTTTCTTGCCAAACCTAATCTTGATATCAGGTCGGACTACTATCCCATGCCCTGCACAACATAGTTCTTGGTGGTGGAGAGTTCGTTGTCATTCTTCTGCTTGTAATTGAACATGCATGTGTTTGCATTGTTGGTACTACGTGTTGAATATGTTATATGATACCAGTGTTAATATTGAATTGTTAAACTTAAGATTAGTTGTTTAGACAATATATACTATTGTAAACAAAAAAATGGTGGCATGATAGCAAAATGAGCGCTTTGGGTCAAAAATGTTGTCGCAGTAGCATTTTTGGCTAATGTTTTGTATAGGTTGTGCAGTTCGACGATATTTGGTGGATAATAGAGGAGAAGTAGTTGCTAGAGTTCACGATTTGCTTAACTATGGAGGGGACCGCCGAGGAGAGGGCATGAATCAGGCTAAAGGCTAAACCTCATTGTTAAGTTAAATCCACGAATGTAATAATGGATATCAATGTAATTTCGGGTGAATGTAATTTCGGCATATAGACGCCTGTATAAATGTTGATACAACAATGTAATGCAAAGGACCCCAATAATGTGCTAAAGTTCCCTTTGGGGGGGGGGTCTCGAGCGAACTATCATTCCCCATCCAGGTATTAACGAACGGACATTTTTGTTCGCTCAAAAAAACTGCTAGCAGATGAATGATAATAGAGTGGCAAATACATCTGGAACAGATGAATTTTCCATGCTGTTAATAACATGCGAAATCCTAATTTGTCATAGGTGAATTTGTCGTGCTATTAAATGAGGAATTCCTATGTTCTAAAGTACAAATTTCCTTGTTGTATAAAAAGACAGCCCTAATCTTTTTGGTGATTTGCTATGATTGCAGCGTGGAGGATTGCCATCCTTAAATAAGGAAATGGTGAAAATTGCCATGATCATGATTTGCCATGCCGCCTAAAGGGAATTTAAATGCTACATCAATGGAAACAGGTGAGAATTACCATGCTCGAAAAACAGAAAGCCATCCGTGCCATCAACTCTGTTTTCCAGAGGGGTATGTGGGAGCGAACACCTTAGGATTCATGGGCGGGATCCAACGTGCCCGAGGGCATTCACTCGGAGCCCCTAAGAATCCGACCTCAGTTCGTTGGCATTTAGGTTATGCAAAAACGTTGTTGTGTCAGCTAAAAAAAACTACCATGACAATGTTTCCTGTTTGGCTTGAAAAGGTTACCAATGGCGGTCGTCCAAATGAGCTCGTCTTTGAAACACTAGTAGTCTGTCGCGGGTGATTAAATGGGTCCGACACTAGTACCTTACTTACCAGTAGCGTACTGTCATGGTGGCCCTCCACTAGTAAGTGGATTAGCACTAGCAGGGGCGGTGCCCACCACCGATTTGCCTTTTCCCCACCACTGGTAGCCAACTTTGCAGTAGCGACTCACCCAACTTATGTTGTGTATAAGGCAACAACCACAAGATCACGAGTTACCATGTCCTGAGCCATGCAGCAAACCACACCGAACTAATCAACGGTGATAGCTGCACACAATATGGTGCAACCTCCAATCTAGCACGACACACACCGTTGAACCAGATCCTCGGTCTCATAGCAAAAGCTGCTCCCGAAGTCACCCAGGCCCGGAAGAGCCCACATTGGTGAACATAGAGCCTCGATGCCTTACATCACCCGCCTGCCCGCG
>NW_025230060.1:0-1445 GCF_018294505.1 Triticum aestivum | reverse complement strand
CGGACATTTTTGTTCGCTCAAAAAAACTGCTAGCAGATGAATGATAATAGAGTGGCAAATACATCTGGAACAGATGAATTTTCCATGCTGTTAATAACATGCGAAATCCTAATTTGTCATAGGTGAATTTGTCGTGCTATTAAATGAGGAATTCCTATGTTCTAAAGTACAAATTTCCTTGTTGTATAAAAGACAGCCCTAATCTTTTTGGTGATTTGCTATGATTGCAGCGTGGAGGATTGCCATCCTTAAATAAGGAAATGGTGAAAATTGCCATGATCATGATTTTCCATGCCGCCTAAAGGGAATTTAAATGCTACATCAATGGAAACAGGTGAGAATTACCATGCTCGAAAAACAGAAAGCCATCCGTGCCATCAACTCTGTTTTCCAGAGGGGTATGTGGGAGCGAACACCTTAGGATTCATGGGCGGGATCCAACGTGCCCGAGGGCATTCACTCGGAGCCCCTAAGAATCCGACCTCAGTTCGTTGGCATTTAGGTTATGCAAAAACGTTGTTGTGTCAGCTAAAAAAGACTACCATGACAATGTTTCCTGTTTGGCTTGAAAAGGTTACCAATGGCGGTCGTCCAAATGAGCTCGTCTTTGAAACACTAGTAGTCTGTCGCGGGTGATTAAATGGGTCCGACACTAGTACCTTACTTACCAGTAGCGTACTGTCATGGTGGCCCTCCACTAGTAAGTGGATTAGCACTAGCAGGGGCGGTGCCCACCACCGATTTGCCTTTTCCCCACCACTGGTAGCCAAATTTGCAGTAGCGACTCACCCAACTTATGTTGTGTATAAGGCAACAACCACAAGATCACGAGTTACCATGTCCTGAGCCATGCAGCAAACCACACCGAACTAATCAACGGTGATAGCTGCACACAATATGGTGCAACCTCCAATCTAGCACGACACACACCGTTGAACCAGATCCTCGGTCTCATAGCAAAAGCTGCTCCCGAAGTCACCCAGGCCCGGAAGAGCCCACATTGGTGAACATAGAGCCTCGATGCCTTACATCACCCGCCTGCCCGCGCCTAGGAAAATGCCATATACAGAAGCGAGGACCTCGCCTCCACTAACCACATGGGCTTTGCCTGGCAGCACACAGGCGGCGGTGAGGGAAGGAGGCACACAGTGGCGGCGGCGGCGTGGAGGGTCCTCCTGAGTCGCCCAAGGGCGACATGGGCTAATCGGTTTTTTCTGTTGGATCTATCGACATATTTTGGCCCATGGGTACACTAAGCCAGCTTGTAGCACTCATGAGTCTGAAATCTGGGAGCAACTAATTAACGAGCGCTCCTTCAGGAGCCTCGCAATGATCAGCGCCACTTGGCGCGCTCTCAGCAATTCGCCACGTGTCGCGCTCTGGGCGCTTCCTCCAGATTTTTTTTATTTTTCCGCACGCGTTTTTGGCTTTTTAAACGGTTTTTT
>NW_025230059.1:0-16828 GCF_018294505.1 Triticum aestivum | reverse complement strand
GGGATACTTCTTGGTGATGACCGTAGTTTGAGGAGTTCATGTATTCACTATGTGTTAATGCTTTGGTCCGGTACTCTATTAAAAGGAGGCCTTAATATCCCTTAGTTTCCATTAGGACCCCACTGCTACGGGAGGGTAGGACAAAAGATGTCATGCAAGTTCTTTTCCATAAGCACGTATGACTATATTCGGAATACATGCCTACATTACATTGATGAACTAGAGCTAGTTTTGTGTCACCCTATGTTATAACTATTACATGAGGAATCGTATCCGACAAAATTATCCATCACTGATCCAATGCCTATGAATTTTTCACATATTGCTCTTTGCTTATTTACTTTACCATTACTTCCATACTACCTTGCAACTAAATACTTTCCTGCAGATACTAAGTTATCCAGGTGTGGTTGAATTGACAACTCAACTGCTAATACTAGAGAAAATTCTTTGGCTTCCCTTGTGTCGAATCAATAAATTTGGGTTGAATACTCTACCCTCAAAAACTGTTGCAATCCCCTATACGTGTGGGTTATCAAGACTATTTTCTGGCGCCGTTGCCGGGGATCATAGCTCTATTCTTTGAGTCACTTGGGATTTATATCTGCTGGTCACTATGAGGAACTTGAAAGACAAAAGAACTAAGATTTAACCCTCAACTACGAGGGGAGGTAAGGAACTGCCATCTTGCTCTGCACTTGATTATCCTTATGTTATGAGTAAGCTTGCGACACCTAAACCTGCTTCTGCTATTAATTCTGATATGTTGCATGTTATTGATATTGCCACTTCTACTATTCATGATACTTATGATGAAACTACTTCTATGCCTGATACTACTGTGCCATTAGGTGAATTTCTTGATGAACAACTTGCTAGGGCTTGAGAGAATGAAATTCTTCAAACTGATACTATTGATGATAGTGATGATGAAGGTTCTCCCCCTAAATATGAATTGCCTATTGTTCCTGAGGGTTACGTTATGGATGAAGAAACTGCTAGAGATTTTCTTGCTTGCAATGATAGATCTGATCTTAAGAAGTTATTAGCTAAACTGAAACAGAAATCTCTGAATGCTAGAATGAAATATGACCCTGCTTTTGCTACTTCACATATCTTTGTTACTGATAAGGATTATGATTTCTTTGTCGATCCTGAGATAATTACTTTGGTTGAATCTGATCCTTTCTATGGCTATGAATCTGAAACTGTTGTGGCACATCTCACTAAATTGAATGATATAGCAACCCGGTTCACTAATGATGAGAAATCTCACTACTATTATATCCTTAAGATATTTCCATTCTCATTAAAGGGTGATGCTAAAACTTGGTTTAGTTCTCTTGATCCTGGTTGTGTGTGTAGTCCCCAGGATATGATTTATTACTTCTCTGCTAAATATTTCCCTGCTCATAAGAAACAAGTTGCCTTGAGGGAAATATATAATTTTGTGCAAATTGAAGAAGAGAGTCTCCCAGAAGCTTGGGGGAGGCTTCTTCGGTTGCTTAATGCTTTGGCTGATCATCCTCTTAAGAAAAATGAAATACTTGATATCTTTTATAATGGACTATCCAATGCTTCCAAGAACCACTTGGATAGTTGTGTTGGTTGTGTTTTCAAGGAAAGAACAGTCGATCAAGCTGAATTGCTATTGAATAATATGTTGACTAATGAAATTATCTGGACACTTCCTGAGCCAACTCTTGAGCCAATTCCTAAACCAACTCCAAAGAAGAGAGTTGTTCTATTTCTCAGTCCTGAAGATATGCAAGAGGCAAAGAAATCTATGAAATAAAAAGGTATTAAAGCTAAAGATGTTAAGAATTTACCTCCTATTGAAGAAATAAATGGTCTTAATATACCACCTATTGAAGAAATACATGGTCTTGATAACCCGACACAGGTAGTAAAGGTAAATTCTCTCTATAGATATGATAAAGTTGAAATCCCGTCTACTAAGTTTCCTAGCCAATGTTTGGATGAATTTGATGACTTTATGGCTAGACAAGAAAATTTCAATGCTTATGTTGGTAGACAATTAAAGAGTAATGCTTACATGATTGGACACTTGAGTGATTATATGGCTAGAGTTAAAGGTGAACTTAAACTCATTAGTAAATATGCTTCTATTGTTACCACTCAAGCAGAACAAGTACATAAAGCTCAAAGTGATTTGCTCAATGAATTAAATAATAAACATGATTTTGTTGTTAGAGTGGCTACTAGAACGGGTAAAATGACTCAGGAACCTTTGTATCCTGAAGTCCACCCTAAGAGAATCGAGCGAGATTCTCAGATAAATAATTTAGATGCACCTAGTCCTTCTAAAAAGAAGAAAAACAAAAATGATAGGACTTTGCATGCTTCTAGTGAACCTGTTATAGACACACCTGAGAATCCCAATGATATTTCTATTTCTGATGCTGAAACACAATCTGGTGATGAACATGAACCTAGTGATAATGTTAATGATAATGTTCATGTTGATGCTCAACCTAGCAATAATGATGTAGATATTGTACCTGTTGTTGATCTTGATAACCCACAATCAAAGAATCAACGTTATGATAAGAGAGACTTTGTTGCTAGGAAACACGGTAAAGAAAGAGAACCATGGGTTTAGAAACCCATGCCTTTCCCCCCTAAGCCATCCAAGAAAAAGGATGATGAGGATTTTGAGCGCTTTGCTGAAATGATTAGACCTATCTTTTTACATATGCGCTTAACTGATATGCTTAAAGTAAACCCGTATGCTAAGTATATGAAGGGTATTATTACAAATAAAAGAAAGATACTGGAAGCTGAAATTTCCACCATGGTTGCTAATTATACCTTTAAGGGTGGAATACCAAAGAAACTTTGAGATCCACGAGTACCAACTATACCATGCTCCATTAAAAGAAACTATGTTAAAACTTCTTTATGTGATCTTGGAGCCCGTGTTAGTGTTATGCCTCTATCTTTATATCGTAGGGTTGAATTGAATAAGTTGACACCTACTGAAATATCTTTGCAAATGGCCGATAAATCAACTGCTATCCATGTCAGTATTTGTGTGGATGTGCCTGTTATGGTTGCAAACGTTACTATCTTAACGGACTTTGTTATTCTTGATATTCCTGAGGACGATAGTATGTCGATTATCCTTGGTAGACCCTTTTTGAATACTGCAGGGGCTGTTATTGATTGCAACAAAGGCAATTTCACTTTTCATGTTAATGGTAATGAGCATACGGTACACTTTCTGAGGAAACAACCTCAAGTTCATAGCATCAATTCTATTGGAAAAATTCCAACTATCATTATTGGAGGTTTTGAATTTCCTATTCCTACTGTCAGAAAGAAATATGATATTATTATTGGGGATGTGCATATCCCCGTTGAGGTAACCTAGTGTTATTCGAAATTTCTCCGGCTCCATGTTATTCGGAATGAGTTTGTTAACAAGACTTGATCAACCTTGTTAGTGGATTCCTTTTGATGATCATGAGATGGATGAAGTTAGAAGGCACAACCTTCTGTACCCTCTTTTTACTTTCTGTTATTTAGAATAAATAAAGCAAAAATAGTATTTTCCGTCTGTTTTCTGAATTATCCATGCAATAAAAAAATACCTGAAAATAAAAGTCCTCCAAATGCCCTGCCAATTTAGTATGCTTTTTCTGGAATATTTGAGAATATCTAGCACTGAGAACACAGCAGGGGGAGCAAGCACCTGGCCATGAGGGTCCAGGGCGCGCCCCCCTGCCTCATGGGCCCACGGTGGCCCCCATCCACTTATTCCTGCACCCATGCACTTCTTCTTCCTCCCAAAAAAATCACTATCCAGCTCAAGCACGAGTTCTAGCTCACCTTGCTGCCATTTTTGATCTCCTTGCTCAAAGCTCCATTCACAAAACTGCTTTGGGGGATTGTTCCTTGGTATGTGACTCCTCCAATGGTCCAATTAGTTTTTGTTCTAGTGCTTTATTCATTGTAATTTTTTGCTGCCTAGGTGACCCTGTTCTTGAGCTTGCATGTCCAATTTATATGGTCCCAAGTAATTTCAATGCATGATATAGGCTCTAGGCACTTGTGGGAGTAGTTGCTATCAATTTTGTTGAGTTTGATTCACTTTTATTTTGAGTTACTAAAAATTTCAGAAATTTTCACAAAAAGATGAAGAGATTTTTCTTGAGGGGCTCTTCTAGCCAGGGCTCTAAGGATAAACAAGCTAAGGAGAATGAAAAGCCCAAGTATAATCTCCCTCGTGTGGCGGAAGTACGGCCGTGTGAATGGTCTCGTGATGATTTCTCGAGAGCAGCTGGGATTCGTGATGATTTTTATTCGTTGGCTGATAATGCGGGCCTCACCGACTTCTTCCATGACTAGATCGAACAGTATCTCTCACTCACCAATACTTTTGTGCAAAACTTCTACTATTATCCTAAGAAATCACCTCCTTCAGTAGAGTTTCATTTATATGATGTGGCTAGGGAGATGTCACTATATGAATTTTGCACGATTTGCAAGATACCTTTCGGGGGCAGCTTAGAGGAACCACATTGTAAAGATGTGGATGGATTTATTGATACTATTACTATAGGGGAAACAAGGAAGGTTTCTGATGCAAGAATTACTAGCATACATTTTCTTGTTTTACGCTACTTTGCAATATTTGCTAGTCGATGCTTAATTGGTCGCGGGAACTGTGGAAACCCTAGTGTTCCTAATAT
Source organism: Triticum aestivum (assembly GCF_018294505.1). NCBI lineage: Eukaryota > Viridiplantae > Streptophyta > Magnoliopsida > Poales > Poaceae > Triticum > Triticum aestivum. The sequence continues at coordinate 12,113 of NW_025230059.1, read as the reverse complement.
TATTATTTTGTTCCATGCTTTATTACGTGATAACTTTGTTAGTATGGGTGCTATTATTGCTAAACGATTAAGCCTGAACCATACAAAGGGCCCCATCTTTGGAGGTATCTATTCAGGATACCTATTAGGCATTTTGAGAAAGAGGAAAAATTGTTGCCCCCTACTTTTCTAGATTATAAGAGCATGGTAGCACATGAGTTTATTGTTAAAAATGATGATAAGATGCTTTTGTATAATTTCAGATTCCATAAGAAACACAGTGAGACTATTATCTTGCATACTCCCTCTTTGTTTGATTTAACTGCAGGCCCTTACCTCGTTTTGCCAGAGGCCGTCTATGTGCTCCATGGCCAGACATCAGCTCCAAAGACTGAGCCGGAACCACCACTTGACCCTTATCGACCGTCCTGTTATCAGTGGGATCCAGAGGAGATCGCCAGTCAGTGGTACCCAGATGACACTCCTTAGTACACCGGAGAGAGTAGTCGCGATCCATGGGCATAGACCAACTTAGGCCAAAAGCCTAAGCTTGGGGGAGTACGTATTTCTCACCGACATTACATTCATGTTCACACACTCATTCTAGTCATCGGTGCTCATACTCTTTCATTGTACTTCCATGCTAGTTTAATTTCTTTTTCTAGCTTTCTTCTTGTGTGTTTGATAAACCCTAAGAAAAACCAAAAAAAATTATTTAGTTTAATTTCCATGCTTGTAGTAGTAGTAATTAAAAGAAAACCCAAAAAGATTTCTCGTTCTTCTTCTACTTGTTGGGAGCTTTCCCATGTAAATAGTTTTATTTTCTTTTCCTTCCTTTGGGGGTCGAGAGGAGAAGACCTTAATGAAAATGTTAAGTGGCTCTCTTATGCATGATTGTTGATTTAACTAAGAGCCCATATTACCTTGTCTTCTCCATTGAATTGAATGCTTGTAGATTCCAGCTTAGTCCAATGCACGTGCACTATTATTATTATCCACACCGTTCGGTCATGCATGTGAAAGGCAATAATGACGATATATGATGGACTGATTGAGATGAGAGAAGCTGGTATGAACTCGACCTCTCTTGTTTTTGTAAATATGATTAGTTCATCGTTCCTGATTCAGCCTATTATGAATAAACATGTTTGCAATGAAAATTAGAGATTATAGTTGCTTATGCCATGCTTAATTAGCTAGGAGCTTATAATGGTTTACCTTGCGTGCCAACATGCTATTAAAATGGTTGTGATGTGGTATGATAGGGTGGTATCCTCCTTTGAATGATTCGAGTGACTTGACTTGGCACATGTTCACGCATGTAGTTGAAATGAAATCAACATAGCCTTCACAATATTTATGTTCATGGTGGATTATATCCTACACATGCTTGCACTCGGTGTTGATTAATTTTAATGCATGTTCATGACTGTTGCCACTCTCTCAGTTGGTCGCTTCCCGGTCTATTTCTAGCCTTCACCTGTACTAAGTGGGAATACTTGTGCATCCAAACTCCATAAACCCCAAAGTTATTCCATATGAGTCCACCATACCTTCCTATATGCGGTATCTACCTGCCGTTCCAAGTAAATTTTTATGTGCCAAACTCCAAACCTTCAAATGAAATTATGTTTTGTATGCTCGAACAGCTCATGTATCAACTAGGGTTGTCTGTATCTTCCATGTTAGGCGGGTTATTCTCAAGAGGAGTGGACTCCGCTCGTCATTCACGATAAAATGGCTGGTCACCGGGATGCCCAGTCCCATGCTCAAGTCAAATCAAAATAATTAAACAAAACTCCCCCAGGATTGTCGTTAGTTGGAGGCACCCGTTATTTCGGGCAAGCCATGGATTGATGCTTGTTGGTGGTGGGGGAGTATAAACTTTACCATTCTGTTTGGGAACTGCCTATAATGTGTGTAGCATGGAAGATATCGAGATCTCTCAATTGTTAAGTTGAGAGTGAAAGTATACCGCTCAAAATGTTATTTATCTTTATTTGAAAATCGAGCTCTGGCACCTCTACAAATCCCTGCTTCCCTCTGCGAAGGGCCTATCTATTTACTTTTATGTTGAGTCACCACCTTCTTATTAAAATGCACCCGCTGGAGAGTAGCGCTGTCATTTGCATGCATTACTATTAATTTATATTGGGTATGACTATGAATGGATCTCTTTTACCATGAATTACAATGTTTAGTCAGTCCTTGATCTTTAAAGGTGCTCTGCATTTATGTTTTGCGGTCTCAAAAAGGGCTACCGAGATACCATCTTGTTATATCATATTATGATTGTTTTGAGAAAGTGTTGTCATCCGAGATTTATTATTATTGCTCGCTAGTTGATTATGCCATTGATATGAGTAAACATGAGACCTGAGTGTTATTGTGAATATGGTTAGTTCATCATCTTTGCTGAAAACTTGAATGCTGGCTTTACATATTTGCATGAACAACAGCAAACAGAGGTTGTAAAAGTTTTTCTTTATCACTTTCAGTTTGTCAACTGAATTGCTTGAGGATAAGTAGAGGTTTAAGCTTGGGGGAGTTGATATGTCTCTGTTGTATCTACTTTTCCAAACACTTCTGCCCTTGTTTTGGACTCTAACTTGCATGATTTGAATGGAACTAACTCGGACTGACGCTGTTTTCAGCAGAATTGCCATGGTATTATTTTTGTGCAGAAATAAAAGTTGTCGGAATGACCTGAAAATCCATGGAGCAACTTTTCAGAATTAATAAAAAATATTGGTGAAAGAATCAACGTCAGGGGGGGCCACACCCTGTCCACAAGGGTGGGGGGCGCGCCCCCTCCCCTAGGGCACGCCCCTGCCTCGTGGGCCCCCTGGACGTCCACCGACCTCAACTCCAACTCCATAGATTTGCTTTCACGGAGAAAAAATCAGAGACAAAGATTCATCGCGTTTTATGATACGGAGCTGCCGCCAAGCCCTAATCTCTCTCGGGAGGGCTGATCTAGAGTCCGTTTGGGGCTCCGGAGAGGGGGATTTGTCGCCGTCGTCATCATCAACCATCCTACATCACCAATTTGATGATGCTCACCACTGTGCATGAGTAATTCCATCGTAGGCTTGCTGGACGGTGATGGGTTGGATGAGATTTACCATGTAATCAAGTTAGTTTTGTTAGGATTTGATCCCTAGTATCCATTATGTTCTGAGATTGATGTTGCTATGACTTTGCTATGCGTAATGCTTGTCACTAGGGCCCGAGTGCCATGATTTCAGATTTGAACCTATTATGTTTTCATTAATATATGTGAGTTCTTGATCCTATCTTGCAAGTCAATAGTCACCTATTTTGTGTTATGATCCGACAACCCCGAAGTGAAAATAATCGGGATACTTCTCGGTGACGACTGTAGTTTGAGGAGTTCATGTATTCACTATGTGTTAATGCTTTGGTCCGGTACTCTATTAAAAGGAGGCCTTAATATCCCTTAGTTTCCATTAGGACCCCGCTGCCACGGGAGGGTAGGACAAAATATGTCATGCAAGTTCTTTTCCATAAGCACATATGACTATATTCGGAATACATGCGTACATTACATTGATGAACTTGAGCTAGTTCTGTGTCACATTATGTTATAACTATTACATGAGGAATCGCATCCGACATAATTATCCATCACTGATCCAATGCCTATGAGCTTTTCACATATTGCTCTTTGCTTATTTACTTTACCGTTACTTCCATACTACCTTGCTACTAAATACTTTGCTGCAGATACTAAGTTATCCAGGTGTGGTGGAATTGACAACTCAACTGCTAATACTTGAGAATATTCTTTGGCTCCCCTTGTGTCGAATCAATAAATTTGGGTTGAATACTCTGCCCTCGAAAACTGTTGTGATCCCCTATACTTGTGGGTTATCAGTGCCCACCTCAGGCACTTTCCAATCCCCGTTTTTCTTCCATTTTGCTTGTTCCCCAAGATAAAAAAATCTATATATACCTCCCAAACCTATTAACCTCCGTATCATGGAGAAATCTCCTATTTTCTTTTCTTATTGTTTTCTGTCGGATCCAATCCACCATGGACTCTTCAAGCTCCTCCAAGGACAAGTTCTTCGACAACGTCATCAACCCATATTTATGGGAGGTGATGCGGCACCCTCAAGCTATCCAGATGCGGGATGGGGTGCTGCACATCCGCGATGTGCAAGGACCCAGGGGGACTAGATCCATGGAGGCCAGGCTTGGAGCCATGGAGTAGGACATCTTCAAGTGCAAGGGGATGGTGGAGCGTGGATTCAATGCCAATCACCTCATTATCATGGACTATATCCGTGATCTCAAGGTGGGTGGCAAGACCATAAAGGATATCATCTTCTCCCTCAATGAGCAAATCAACTTCCTCCATAGCCAGATCCACGATCTTCAAAGCCAGGTCTTTGAATATGAGGCTAGGTTTAAAGGTATGCGTTTGGCTGCCAGTTGCAGGATCCGGGAGACTCACTCCTCCTCTTATGATGGTGAACCTCTGCCATGGAAACCCGAGGACAAGAAACCTTCAACTTCATCACCACCATCTTCTTCATCTCCACCAAAAGAAAACTGAGTATTGGGTATGGGCACTCCCCTTGGCTTTCTCCAAGCTTGGGGGAGGTGCCCCGGTATCCTATTAAGCTCCACTATATTTTGCTTTTATTTTCTTAGTTCGATCAATGGTTATCTTTTGCTATTAGATGAATAAAAGCTTAGTTCAATCCTTTCTTTTTGTGAGTTTGCTTAGTGATCAATCCTTGTAATCATGTGCGAGATATAATAAAGTTTAGTTTGAGTTTTGCCTTCTTTACTTTCTTGCTGCAATAAAAAGAAAGGAAATAAAAAGAAAAGATCATATGCTATTCTTATGGTAAGTGAAGACATTACACAAGGAAAAGTATAAGTAGAAAATTTTATTTTAGATTGACAAACATAGTATTGGTCAATGATGCAAAACATGAAAGAATTAATAAGGGAAGAGCATATAAATATACTATCATGGAAATCTTTTGTGATTGTGAGCACCCATCAAAATATTATATGCCAAAATTGTTGACATTGGACAAGGAAGACAACTTAATGATTTATGTTTGTTCCTATTCACATAGAAGTCATATTGTCATAGATCCTTCAACATGTGGTGCTTACCCCTATCTTTGCTAGCCAAAAACTCTGCACTAAGTAGAGATACTACTTGTGCATCCAAAATCCTTAAACCCTATCTTGTTTGAGAGTCCACCATACCTACCTATGGATTGAGTAAGATCCTTCAAGTAAGTTGTCATTGGTGCAAAAAGGGCAATAAAAATTGCTTATAAAAATGTGAGATCATTTAGTGTAAGGGAAAATTGAGCGTTGTACGAACTTGTGATGGTGAAGAATAAAAGCGACAGACTGCATAATAAAGTTTGCCATCACAAGGGGCAATATAATGTGACATTCTCTTGCACTAAGGGGTTGAGCGTACAAACAAAAGGCGCATGGCAACCTCTGCTTCCCTCTGCGAAGGGCCTATCTTTTACTTTCATGGATTTACTTTTATGCAAGAGTCAAAGTTTTTCTCTCTATTCCTTTTATTTTTCTCCTTTGGCAAGCATCATGTGGTGAGGAAAGATCTAGGCACATATGTCCAGTTGAATATGGATGGCATAAGTTATTATTGTTGACATCACCCTTCAGGTGAGTGTGTTGGGAGGCGAAACTATAAGCCCCTATCTCCCTATGTGTCTGGTTGAAATGTTTTGTTCATGTGTATGCGGTGAGTATAGCAATCATAGAAGACTAAATGATGGTTGAGTATGTGGACTTGCCTAAAGGCTCCGATACGTGACCCTTCCTGAAAAGATGATGAATTGTAGTTGCAAAGTTGACTGAGAACATAGTTTGTTCGTTTCCAAAAGAGTTTATGCTTTATACTTCAATGTTGTGATGAATTGTTACTTGTTCATGAGAAGTCTATGATAAAAATGCTATGATAAAAGTTTTATATTAAGGTTTATTGTTGTTATAATAAGTCACATGATGCTGCTATGTCCGTATTTTTGTTTTCATTGACACCTTTCTCTCTAAGCATGTGGACATGTTTTTCGATTTTGGTTTTCCCTTGAGGACAAGCGAGGTCTAAGCTTGGGGGAGTTGATACGTCCATTTTGCATCATGTTTTCCTACTATTATTTATGATGTTTTATTGTATAATAATGCTTTTTGGAGTAATTCCAATGCCTTTTCTCTCATAATATGCAAGGTATGCACAAAGGGGGAGAATTATGGCAGCTGGAAATCTGGACCTAAAAAAGCTACATCAAGCTACCTATTCTGCACAACTCCAAATGAGCTGAAACTTCCCGAGGATTATTTATGGAATATTTAATAATTATAGGAGCAAATAAGTACCACAGGGGGGCCACCAGGTGGGCACAACCCACCTGGGCGCGCCAGGAGGCCCAGGCACGCCCTGGTGAGTGATGCCCTCCTCAGCTAACCTTCGGTGCCCCTCTTCTCGTATATAAGTCATTTTGACCTAGAAAAAAATAAGGAGAGGACTTTCAAGACTAAGCGCCGCCGCCTCGAGGCAGGACTTGGGCAGGAGCACTTTTGCCCTCCGGCGGAGCGATTCCGCCGGGGGAACTTCCCTCCCGGAGGAGGAAATCATCGTCGTCATCATCACCAACAACTCTCCCATCTTGGGGAGGGCTATCTTCATCAACATCTTCAACAATACCAACTCCTCTCAAACCCTAGTTCATCTCTTGTGTTCAATCTTTATACCGGAACAATAGATTGGTGCTTGTGGGTGACTAGTAGTGTTGATTACTATATGGTTTATTTGGTGGAAGATTATATGCTCAGATAGCATGATCATAATTTGTGAGTAGTTACTTTCGTTCTTGAGGTCACGGGAGAAATCATGTTGCAAGTAATCATGTGAACTTGGTATGTGTTCGATATTTTGATGATATGTATGTTGTCATTCTCTTAGTGGTGTCATGTGAACATCGACTACATGACACTTCACCATATTTGGGCCTAAGGGAATGCATTGTGGAGTAGTTATTAGATGGTGGGTTGCGAGAGTGACAGAAGCTTAAACCCCAGTTTATGCGATATTCCGTAAGGGACCGATTGGATCCAAAAGTTTAATGCTATGGTTAGAATTTATTCTTAATACTTTTCTCGTAATTGTGGATGCTTGAGAGAGGGTTAATCATAAGTAGGAGGTTTGTTCCAGTAAGAACAGCACCTAAGCACCGGTCCACCCACATATCAAATTATCATAGTACTAAACACGAATTAAGCAAACATGATGAAAGTGACTAGATGAAATTCCCGTGTACCCTCAAAAACACTATGCTTATCATAAGAGACCGTTTTGGCATGTTCTTTTCCTCAAAAGGATTGGGATACCTTGTTGCACTTTTGTTACCACTATTATTACTTTCTCGTTACAAACTATCTTGCTACCAAACTACACCGGTACTTACAATTTTAGCACTTGCAGACATTACCTTGCTGAAAACCACTTGTCATTTCCTTCTGCTCCTCGTTGGGTTCAACACTCTTAATTATCGAAAAGAGCTACAGTTAACCCCATACACTTGTGGGTCATCAAGCCTAAGCTTGGGGATGCTCAAGGCACCCCAAGGTAATATTCAAGGACAACCAAGCATCTAAGCTTGGGGATGCCCCAGATGGCATCCCCTCTTTCGTCTTCAATCCATCGGTGAATTTACTTGAGGCTATATTTTTATTCACCACATGATATGTGTTTTGCTTGGAGCGTCTTGTATGATATGAGTCTTTGCTTTTAAATTTCCCACAATCATCCTTGCTATACACACCTTTTGAGAGCGACACCCTTTAATCATGAATTTATTAGAATACTCTATGTGCTGCACTTATATCTTTTGGGCTAGGGAGTTGCTCTAGTACTTCACTTATATCTTTTTAGAGCGTGGCAGTGGTTTTATTTTGTAGAAATTGATGAACTCTCATGCTTCACTTATATTATTTTGAGAGTCTTAAAACAGTATGGTAATTTTCTTAGGTAGTGAATTTAGTCTTAATATTATGGGAATCCAAGAGGGATATAATAAAAACTTTCATAAAAGAGCATTGAATATATGAGAAGTTTGATTCCTTGCATTTGTTTTGAGATATAAAGATGGTGATGTTAAAGTCATGCTAGTGCGTAATTGTGGATTGGTAGAAATACTTGTGTTAAAGTTTGTGATTCCTGAAGCATGCACGTATGGTGAACCGTTATGTGATGAAGTCGGAGCATGATTTATTTTTTTATTGTCTTCCTTATGAGTGGCGGTCGGGGACGAGCGATGTTTTTTCCTACCAATCTATCCCCCTAGGCGCATGCGTATTAGTACTTTGTTTTGATGGCTAATAAACTTTTATAATAAGTGTGTGAGTTATTTATGACTAATGTTGAGTCCATGGATTATACCCACTCTCACCCTTCCACCATTCCTAGCCTCTCTAGTACCGCGCAACTTTCGCTAGTGCATTAAACCCACCATATACTCTTCCTCAAAACAACCACCATACCTACCTATTATGGCATTTCCAGAACCATTCCAAGATATATTGCCATGCAACTTCCACCGTTCTGTTTATTATGACTGCTACTTCTTGAGCTTGCGTTGATTTTTCCCTTGAAGAGGAAAGGGTGATGCAGCATAGTAGAGATAAGTATTTCCCTCAGTTAAGAACCAAGGTATCAATCTAGTAGGAGGCACAAGCAAGTATCCAATATATGCACCTGCACAAACTAACAAACACTTGCACACAACGCAAAAAAGGGGTTGTCAATCACTTCACGGTCACGAACAAGAGTGAGATCTAATATAGATAGGTATAAAATATAAATAAAAGATCAAAAAAAGTAAATATAAATAAATGGCAGCAAGGTATTTTTGGGTTTTTTTGTTTATATATCTGAAAATATATGATGGAAGATAGATCCGGGGCCATAGGTTTCACTAGAGGCTTCTCCCTTGAATGAAAACATATGGTAGGTAAACAAATTACTGTTGAGCAATTGATAGAAAAGCGCATAGTTATGATGATATATAAGGTAATGATCACGAATATAGGTGTCATGTCCGTGAGAAGTAGACCGAAACGATTCTGCATCTACTACTATTACCCCACACATCGACGGACTCCTGCCTGCATCTAGAGTATTAAGTTCATAAGAATAGAGAAACGCTTTAAGTAAGATGACATGATGTAGAGGGATAAACTCAAGCAATATGATATAAAGCCCATCTTTTTATCCTTGATGGCAACAATACAATATGTGCCTCGTTACCCCTTCTGTCACGGGGTTAGGACACCGCAAGATTGAACCAAAAACTAAGCACCTCTCCCATTGCAAGAAAAACCAATCTAGTTGGCCAAACCAAACCGATAGTTCAAAGAGAAATACAAAGATATCTTAATCATGCATACAAGAGTTCAGAGAAGACTCAAATAATATTCATAGATAATCTGATCGTAAATCCACAATTGATGGGATCTCAACAAACGCATCACAAAAGATGATTACATCGGATAGAACTCCAAGAACATCGAGGAGAACATTGTATTAAAGATCAAAGAGAGAGAGAGAGAAGAAGCCATCTAGCTACTAGCTATGGACCCGTAGGTCTATGGTAAACTACTCACGCTTCATCGGAAGGGCAGCAAGGTTGATGTAGAGGCCCTCCATGATCGAATCCCCCTCCGCCAGAGTGCCGGAAAGGGCCCCTAGTTGGGATATCACGGGAACAAAGGCTTGCAGCGGCGGAAAAGTATTTTGGTGGACACTTATGGTGTTTGGGGAATATTTGAGAATATATATAGAGGTGGAATTAGGGTTAGGGGACTCCCGAGGGGCCCACAAGCCAGAGGGAGCCCCCCTGGGGCGCGCCCTATAGGCTTGTGGCTTCCTGTGGACTCTTATGGCCCTCTCTCCAAGCCATGTAGGTGTTTTCTAGTCAATAAAAATCATCGTGAAGTTTTATTCCGTTTGGACTCCATTTGATATTCCTTTTCTATAGAAGTCAAAAACAAGGAAAAAATAGAAACTGGCATTGAGCTCTAGGTTAATAGGTTAGTCCCAAAAATAATATAATATAGCATATTAATGCATATAAAACATCCAAAATAGATAATATAAAAGCATGGAACAATAAAAAAATTATAGATACTTTGGAGACGTATCAAGCATCCCCAAGCTTAATTCTTGCTCGTCCTCGAGTAGGTAAATGATAAAAACAAAAAAAATTGATGTGGAATGCTACCTAACATGTTTAACAATGCAACCTTCTTTATTGTGGCAAGAATATTCAGATCCATAAGATTCAAAACAAAAGCTTAATTTAGACATAGAAACAATAATACTTCAAGCATACTAATCAAGCAATCATGTCTTCTCAAAATAACATGGCCAAAGAAAGTTATCCCTACAAAATCATATAATCTGGCTATGCTCCATCTTCATCACACAAAGTATTTCATCATGCACAACCCCAATGACAAGCCAAGCAATTGTTTCATACTTTTGGTGTTCTCAAACCTTTTCAACTTTCACACAATACATGAGCGTGAGCCATGGATATTGCACTATAGGTGGAATATAATATGGTGGTTGTGGAGAAGACAAAAGGAAGGAGAAATTCTCACATCAACTAGGAAAATTAATGGGCTATAGAGATGCCCATCAATTGATATTGATGCAAGTGAGTAGGGATTGCCATGCAATGGATGCACTAGAGCTATAAGTGTATTAAAGCTCAAAAAGAAACTAAGTGGGTCTGCATCCAACTTGCTTGCTCATGAAGACCTAGGGAAATTTGAGGAAGCCCATCATTGGAATATACAAACCAAGTGATAACCCGCAATTATACGGGATCAATGTTGCCTCTTTCGATAAGTAAGAGTGCCGAACCCAACGAGGAGCTAAAGGTAGAACAAAAATTCTCTCAAGTCCTATCTGCCACTGATACGACTCTACGCACGCTTAGTGTTCGCTTTACCTAGAACAAGTATGAAACTAGAAGTACTTTGTAGGTGTTGTTGGATAGGTTTGCAAGATAATAAAGAATGCGTAAATAAAAACTAGGGGCTGTTTAGATAAAGAAGCAATAAAGTAAATATAGCGAGTATGGAAAAGTGGTGGTAGGAGTTGTGAAATTGTCCCTAAGCAATTGACTACTTTACTAGACCGGTAATCACTATTGCAATTCTATTTGAGGGAGAGGCATAAGCTAACATACTTTCTCTTCTTGGATCATATGCACTTATGATTGGAACTCTAGCAAGCATCCGCAACTACTAAAGATCATTAAGGTAAAACCCAGCCATAGCATTAAAGTATCAAGTCCCCTTTATCCCGTACGCAAACAACCTACTTACTCGGGTCTATGCTTCTGTCACTCACGCCACCCACCATAAGCAAATCATGAACATATTGCAAACCCTACAGTGGGGATCCCTCATGCTTGCGCGACACGGAGAGCACCATAGGACAGCACCAATAATAAAACATGCAACTCAAACCAATCATAGCAATTCATCAATCACCGATAGGACAACGAAAATCTACTCAGACATCATAGGATGGCAACACATCATAGGATAATAATATGAAGCATAAAGCACCATGTTCAAGTAGAGGGTACAGCGGGTTGCGGGAGAGTGGACCGTTGTAGATAGAAGGGGGAAGGTGATGGAGATGTTGGTGAAGATGATGGAGGTGTTGGTGAATATCGCGGTGATGATGGTGGCCCCCGGCAGCGCTCAGGCGCCACCGAAAGCAAGGGGGAGAGGGGGGCCCCTCTTCTTCTTCTTCTTCCTTGACCTTCTCCCTAGATGGGAGAAGGGTTTCCCCTCTGGTCCTTGGCTCCCATGGCGTGGGAGGGGCGAGAGCCCCTCCGAGATTAGATCTATCTCTCTGTTTCTCTCTGTTTCTACGTTCCTGGGGTTCTGCCCTGGCACCGTTTCTTTTATATCCGGAGATCCGTAACTCTGATTGTATTAAAACCTTCGCCCAGATCTTTTTCCAAAAATTAGCTTTCTTGCGGCCAAAGAAGGGCATCAACCGCCTTACGAGGGTCCCACGAGGGTGGGGG
>NW_025230058.1:0-16840 GCF_018294505.1 Triticum aestivum | reverse complement strand
AATATACACAGATTGACGACAAATGGAATGCGTAATGAAAAAAAAGATGGCATGAGATAATTCACATATATGATGCCTGGCTACATGGCGGTGCATAATTCACATATATGATAACTGGCTGAAAAACATAGCATTGCTTAATTCACATATCTGATATAGAAAGCAAACAGGAGGCATTCACACAAAGCATGTCTAATCTAAGCAGATGGCATGGCAATGCAAGACACCATATGCATGATATGAGCAATATAACCCTGCCAAGTTAGAGCATGAACCTTAGGGGGGGGGGAATATGACAGGTCATCTGTCTTTGAATCCTCCTCCGAGGAGCTATCTGTAACCAGCAAGAAATCTGCATCGACGGGTAGCACTGACTGCTCAAAAGACCTTGTTTTCACTCCAGATTTCCCATGATCGACTCAAATGGCTGATGCACATGAATAGTAGATGAATGTATAAACATAGTTGACAAATGGTATACATTATGAAAAAATAATGGAACGATACAATTCACATATACGATGACTCGCTAAATAGGATGACATTGCATGATTCACGTATATGATGCCTGGCTAAAGAAGATGGCATTGCATAATTCCCATATACTCCCTCCATTCCTAAATACTGTCTTTTTAGAGATTTCAAATGGACTACCACATACAGATGTATATAGACATATTTTAGAGTGTAGATTCACTCATTTCGCTCCGTATGTAGTTACTTGTTGAAATCTCTAAAAAGGAAAATATTTAGGAACGGTGGGAGTATGATATAGAAACCAAACAGGTGGCATTCACACAAAGCAAATCTAAACTAAGATGATGACATAGAAGATGTATAATGTAAGCAATGCGAGGCGCCATATGCATGATATGACCAACATCAGCATGCCAGGTTAGAGAAAACACCTCAGGTGGTAAACAGGAGTGGTCGTCTCCCTCTGAATCACCATCTGAATAGTTATCTTCCTCTGGAATACAATCTGGAATGCCGGGAGGGGGGGCCACTTCACCCACCATGGAGCGGTGTCTGCATGACATTATATTCCCACGCAACGGTCTTCTCTTTTTCTCTACATGTTCAGTACGATTGTGTACAATATCTGACATGCATAATAAAAAAATAGTTAGATTTTGTAAGGCCTAAGGGGTGCATGCCAAAATCAAGACTAATGATAGCAAACGAGTGGATGGATCCAAAACTAATGATAGCTGGTAGATTATAGCTTCAGTTTAAAAAGATTAACAATGGATCATCTATTGTTTGTTGCCCACCCAACATGAACCACATAGAAGACCCCAGATGAACCAGATAGTAGACAGATACTATTCATTCCTGCCTCGATATCAGACCCACGGGCATTTTAAAACTCAAGTTTGAACGATAAAGTAGCAGGTAATAATAACCGATGTATAACGTAAGCAAACACGAAAGCCTGCGAGCTCTCTTCCGGAACTGTGTAGTCCTCGGGTTCATCTGCTCAGTCGATGATCGTAATGCAGTTGGCGTGGCTGCCGACAATGGGGAAGATGATCTGATGTGGCGAAAGAAAGTCTGCAAAGGGAATCTCTGCTATAGTGAAGGCTTCTGTCAATGGTGCACCTTGGCTGGGGTGGATGACGGCACGGCAGGAACAGGACATGACACACAGAGTTTTTTTTATGCCTATCTGAAAATGAAGTAAATCTATAAGGGCTCCTTAGAATTGGCGGATTCTATAAACGCAGGGATAGGAAAAGCACGGGAATAGGATAGGAATGCATGTGCAAAACAGAGCATTTGGAAACACAGGATTTCAGTCAACCAGGGTGTTTGGTTCACATGAATTGGAAGAACATAGGAATGGAGAAACATGGTCAAATTAAAGTTAAACCACGTGAAAATGAAAAAAATAAGAATCTTATTATGCAGTAATGCAATTAGTTCTGTTCTTCATGCATATTAATTTGAAAAGGACGTCCAAGTGAATATTAAAATTCCTACGTTTTTTGAAGGAGACACCAAAGGAATAAAATCCTCCAGTTTTGCTTTGCTCCACTCGTTCTAACCAAATGCACAAATAGTAGTACCATAGTAGTTCCATAGTAAAGTATCCCTGAGGGATCGACATGAATGAGAGTAACAAAGTGATGTGACGGGTGTACAACCTCTTTGGCATAGCCTTGTGGACCTCGGCATCATTGGGTTGGACGTGGAGGATGGTGATGCTGGTGTGACAGTCGGAGGCAGGGAAGAAGACCTGAGGCCTCTGGAAACGACGCCGAGGGTACTACTCCGCTATGATGGACGGTTCCGTCATTGGAGCAGCTCCGGTGAGGTGTACGGCGGCGAGGCTGAAGCAGGACAAGATAGACAATGTTAATCTGAAGTAGGACTCTAATATCATCTGCAATAGATGATGTAAAATACATCACCAAAAAGTGCTAGATGTAAAACGCATCAGCCACACCACGGCCGCTCCGACAAATGCTGTAAGTACTGTTCACTTTGAACTTAACTGAAGAAACTAAACTTTACAGTCAAAACTGAATTTTACTGTCGAAACTGACTGAACTAGTAGCAGAGCATTGCAATAGGTGTTAATGGTGTTCGAGCACTAGTAGCAGAGAAGCAGTGATCTAAATCAGCAGAAGCTCGAGCAAGGAACACACTAGCAGAGAGCCAGTCATGCAGTAGCACCACAAGCGAGTGCGAAAGTAGCAACTCCTCTAGCTGCCAGATGTTGTGCAATAGCAGTAGTAGTAGCGCGAGCGAGAGCAAGAGCAGAGTAGCAGCATGAACTAGAGCAAGAGCGGAGCAGCAACACGTCCGACAACAATAGCAGAGCAGAGAAGCAACATGCACGAAAGCAATAGCAGTGCAGCAGCATGACCGACAGCAAGAACAGAGCCACAGCGCGAGCGAGAGCCGGAGAATCTGCAGCTAGTGCCGGTGTGGAAGTTGCCACCGGGGAAGCAACGACATGGGGGATAGACGTCGCGGATGAAGTGGCCAGTGACGGCGCCGTCGATGGAGACCCTGCCATGGCTGCTCGGTATCGAGCACCGGGAGCCCCATGAGATCGAATAGAAGATAAAATGCAGCGGTGAGTGCAGAACCTCCTTGGTGGCGCTGAGTTGGCCTTGGCTTCATCGGAGGAATTGGTGAGGGTGGTGCGGTTCTGGTGGGGCAGATCAAGACATCGCTGTGGGGATGAAGGTGGCGCGATAGACGAGGCGAACATCGAGGCAGCTCCTTGGAGGTGGAGGACGGGGCGACTGATCCGGCGGGACGACAAGATATACGACAGATCCTCATCAGGTGCGGTGGATGAGGGACGTCGAGCTATTGCGGTGGACGACGTAGTCGGGGAAGAGTCTCCGGCTGGGCGGCGGTTGCTACGTCTTGAGCTTGCGTTGGTTTTCCTTGAAGAGGAAAGGGTGATGTAGCAATAGTAGCATAAGTATTTCCCTCAGTTTTTGAGAACCAAGGTATCAATCCAGTAGGAGGCTCCTCAAAAGTCCCACGCACCTACACAAACAAACAAAGAACTCGCAACCAAAGCAATAAAGGGGTTGTCAATCCCTTCACGGCCACTTGCAAAAGTGAGATCTGATAGAGATAGTATGATAAGATAAATATATTTTTGGTATTTTATAATATAGATTGGAAAAGTAAAGATGCAAATAAAAGTAGATTGAAAGCTTATATGATAAAAGTTAGACCCGGGGGCCATAGGTTTCACTAGTGCATTTTCTCAAGATAGCATAAGTATTACAGTGGGTAAACAAATTACTCTCGAGCAATTGATAGAAAAGCGAATAATTATGAGATTATCTAGGTATGATCATGTATATAGGCATCACGTCCGTGACAAGTAGACCGACTCCTGCCTGCATCTTCTACTATAAGACCGCTATCCAGCATGCATCTAGAGTATTAAGTTCATAAGACCAGAGTAACACATTAAGAAAGATGACATGATGTAGAGGGATAAACTCATGCAATATGATATAAACCCCATCTTTTTATCCTCGATGGCAACAATACAATACGTGCCATGCTGCCCCTGCTGTCGCTAGGAAAGGACACCGCAAGATATAACCCAAATCTAAGCACTTCTCCCATTGCAAGAAAGATCAATCTAGTAGGCAAAACCAACTGATAATTTGAAGAGACTTGCAAAGATAACTCAATCATACATAAAAGAATTCAGAGGAGATTCAGATATTTCTCATAGATAAACTTGATCATAAACCCACAATTCATCGAATCTCGACAAACACACCACAAAAAGAGTTACATTGAATAGATCTCCAAGAAGATCGAGGAGAACATGGTATTGAGATCCAAAAAAGAGAGAAGAAGCCATCTAGCTAATAACTATGGACCCGAATGTCTGTGGTAATCTACTCACAACTCATCGGAGGGGCTATGCTGTTGATGTAGAAGCCCTCCATGGTCGATTCCCCCTCCGGCGGAGCGCCGGCGAAGGCTCCAAGATGGGATCTCGCGGATACAGAAGGTTACGGCAGTGGAAATTGTTTTTTGTTGGCTCCCTGGATGTTTTCGAGGTACGTGGGTATATATAGGTGGAAGAAGTAGGTCGGTGGCTGCCCGAGGGGCCCATGAGATAGGGGGCCGTGCCCTGTAGGGTTTGCACTCCAAGTCCTCTGGATCACGTTCGTTCCAAAAATCACGCTCCCGAAGGTTTCATTCCGTTTGGACTCCGTTTGATATACCTTTTCTTCAAAATACTGAAATAGGCAAAAGATAGCAATACAGGCTAGGCCTCCGGTTAGTAGGTTAGTCCCAAAAATGATATAAATGTGTAAAATAAAGCCCATAAACATGCAAAACGGATAATATAGTAGCATGGAACAATCAAAAATTATAGATACGTTGGAAACGTATCAGCGGTCGGGAGGCCGACGGAGGAGCGTAGGGTTTCGCGGGTTTTGGCGGCCTCAGTGTACGAATGGGGGGAACGGAGGGGAAGGGAGGGGGAGCCATGGCTTAGGGACGCGCTTGTCTGAAATGTAGGGTAAGTTACCTGCGTACCTAAGGGAGTCCTGTATTAGGGGGTATCCGGACATCCGGACTGTATACATCATCCGGACTATTGAAGCGTGAAGATACAAGACTCAAGACTCCGTCCCGTGTCCGGATGGGATTCTCCTTTGCGTGGAAGGCAAGCTTGGTGATCCGGATATTGTATTTCCTTCCTTGTAACCGACTCCATGTAAACCCTAGCCCTCTCCGGTGTCTATATAAACCGAAGAGGTTGGTCCTTAGAAGGTCGATCACAGTTACAATCATAATCATCATAGGCTAGCTCCTACGGTTTAGCCTCTACAATCTCGTGGTAGATCTACTATTGTACTACTCATATATTCAATATTAATCAAGCAGGAAGTAGGGTTTTACCTCCATCGAGAGGGCCCGAACCTGGGTAAACATTGCGTCCCTTGCTTCCTGTTACCATCAGCCTAAGACGCACAGATCGGGACCCCCTACCCGAGATCCCCCGGTTTTGACACCGGCATTGGTGCTTTCATTGAGAGTTCCTCTGTGTCGTTGCTGCAAGGCTTGATGGCGCCTTCAATCATCAACAACACGGTCCAGGGGGAGACTTTTCTCCCTAGACAGATCTTCATGTTCGGCGGCTTCGCACTGCGGGCCAATTCGCTTGGCCATCTGGAGCAGATCGATAGCTACGCCCCTGGTCACTAGGTCAGGTTCGGAAACTTGAACTACATGGCTGATATTCACGGAGACTTGATCTTCGATGGATGTGGGCCCGTGCCAGGTGCATCGGACAGTCGGGATGAGCACGGCCTAGACCTGCTCTTGAACAATGTTCGGGTTATCACCTCCGCAGTGGCCCCAGACCTAAATCTGGAGCAGGCTGCGTCGCCTAAGGATGGAGGGATGGGCCCCGCCCCGCAGGCTGCACACTCATCAGCGGTAGAGCCGAACATAGGCCTCACTTCTAAAGAAGCCTATAACTCCGGATCCCCGGACTCGTATCCGGTCATTGGTTCCAGTCCGCACACCCTCGAGCCAGCCGAGCCAGGTTTGGCTCCAGTAATGGAGTTTACCGCTACGGATATCTTCCAGCACTCGCCCTTTGGCGACATGCTGAACTCATTAAAGCCTCTCTCTTCGTCAGAAGGCTCTGGGCCGAACTATGTCCGGCTTGAGTGGGAAGCAGGCGACGACGGAATTCGCGGCCTACCCACCACCCACTTCATAGCCACGGTCGATGATGTAAGCGACGTGCTTGACTTCGACTCCGAAGACATCGACCATATGGACGACGATGCAGGAGAAGTACAGGAGCCACCGCTCACATGGCGGTGGACAGCCACCTCCTCATACGATATATATATGGTGGAACTCCGAAGAAAACCAATGGTGAGGAGGCCGCAGAGGATAACCCGTTAG
This sequence comes from Triticum aestivum, assembly GCF_018294505.1. Classification (NCBI taxonomy): domain Eukaryota; kingdom Viridiplantae; phylum Streptophyta; class Magnoliopsida; order Poales; family Poaceae; genus Triticum; species Triticum aestivum. The sequence continues at coordinate 10,414 of NW_025230058.1, read as the reverse complement.
GGGGAAAAGCAAAGCATGGGCGTCTTCGGTGCCGCTCCAAGCCCCGCCACATCAATACCGGGCCCGGAGAAGAAAGCAATCCGGATGGTGCCGAAGAGGAACACAAGCCTGATCAGCCTACTTTCAAGCAGGCCAGACTGGCCACGGTGGGACACTTGGAGAGGGACAACTATACACCCCCCTCCGAAGACGAGGTAAGCCTTGGTAATGACGAATTCGGCGTGCCTGAAGATCCCGTGGAACAAGTTTGCTTTAAGCGATGGCTCATGGCCACGGCAAGGAGCCTGCAAAGGAAGCAAGAGCAGCATAAAGCTGACCTAGATTTGCTAGTGGATAGGTGGACCAAGATCCTGGCCACCGAAAAGTACGGACTCGACCGCCCCAACAAAGGGCATACGCGGCACAACTAGCTACCTCAACCTAAGCAGGAGAACCCAAGGCACACACCCCGACGTCCACACATCACTACGGTCTAAGACAGTAAGAAGGATACACAAAATGTCAAGTCAAGGAAGCTGGTGCCAAGTCCAGCAACTCCCAGTCCGGTCAACGGAGAAAGAACGGCTCAAGCCTATTCGGCCCGAGCCACACACTCGATCAACCGTGTGAAATTCACGGTACTCCTAGAAGGACGGCAAAGCATACCAATAGAGAATGCCGAATCCTCAAAACAAAATGACAGGTCATGTGTTGGAAACAATGAGGGGAGGCGTCTAGTCAAGAGACCCCCCAGAGCATAAAAGTACGACCGATCGCCCCCGGTCACACTTACCACAGCAATTCAATTGCCGTACCCCTAGATCTAGTAGTCCGGGGGCTCCATAACACACAAAGCCCCCATGGGTACGAAACCAAAAACAACATCTTCTAAAGCATGCTAGGTGCAAAGGCCAAGTTCATTGGCCCACCAACCTAACGGTTGTTTTCGAATCACCAAAAAAATGCCACGCCAAAGAGTAATTCTTCGGCACCTTCCCCTCATACGGTAGTTTACCGTATGCTAACGGGATGAACCACGTTGACTAGATTCCACGTGATAAACCATTAGGACAACACCGTGTGATATAATCACGCCTACGGGCAAGGCCGAACCCCGCCCCTAAAGCGGAAATCATACAGCTGCCGGAGTAGCGATTCGTGCATGCCTATCAAAATTTTGATATGACAGCCAACTACGCGGACACCAACTGAGGAGTCCACGCTACTTCACGATATAACGGCTGGGTTCACCAGGGTCCGATCAGGAACCCTTAGACCAACCACAAGAGGACGTTCAGCTGCCTCCAAGCATTTGCCTTTACAAACTAACTTTGACGCAGGACAGGATTGCCGGCGTGGAATCAGCCCGGACACACAATGGCAGGAACATGCAGGTAGAATGCAGTTCAGATTCACTCTTGATCCACTCACAACACCCTCCAGTCCGGCCATTACAGGTTCCGCCAAAAGCACCTCTTTTCATAATCATACATCGTACTCATATGCATAGACATATCATCCTACTACAATGCGTAGACTTAAATAACACTTACCGGCCGTCGTTTATCGCCGACGCCTCTTTGCCAAAAAACGGCAGCCACGCTTCGTGTTACGCCCGGTTATGCCAGGGGCTTCACAGTACGGCAATAAAGTCCGACCACATTTTCGGTCGCTCGGCACCCCGAACTTATAGCATTATATGCATCAGCTCTGAATCATGTCTTGGGTCATTGGTTGGGTTGGCCCGGCTTCCATGTTTTGGTACCTTACATTCCGTTCCATCGGCTAAGTTAGCGCTGGGAGAACTACCGCGATTGTCTCCCGGTTCTGCCGGACGAGCACCTCAGTAGAGAAAGCCGAAAACTGACTGTCATGATGCAGTGAGAGCTGGTCAGCTGTTCGAGAGGTTGTAAAATCCTTAAAGATTTATTCCACATAACGCCATTATAAATGCAGAGTGCAACGGATCGGTCTTCTGATCAGGCACCAATAGAGCCCCTAGTTCGGCCTTCCGAACACTAGGGGCTGCGCCAACCATACTCGAATTCCTATGGCTAAGTGAGAGTAGTAAAGCCTTATAGTCCGATTGCCTGGTTCGTGGTGAGAAACAGCTCCTTAAAAGGACCCAACCATGGGATAGAGAGTGTTCAGATATATCCTGAACACCCCCGTATTTGTTTTACGTGGGGGCAGAAGCCGACGACTGGCCAACTCTCAGGATTTACATACAATAAACAGCCGCACATGAAGAACATATGTTCAAACAAAATAGGCAATATATAATGAAAGTGCCATTATCCCATATTACAAAGAGCAGCACGAATACCCTCAGGGAAATATAATGTCTTTGGTACACTTATCCGCCGCAAGGTGGGCCCCTTTCAGTATACCTTCATAGTACAGCCCGGACTTGCGGTGTTCCTTACCCTCCGGCGGCCCCTCAGCCATCAGCTTCTCCGTGTCAAGCTTCCCCCAATGCACTTTTGCACGGGCAAATGCCATGCACGCACCTTCTATATAGACTGATCGCTTGATAGCATCAAGCCGAGGACAGGCACCGCTTCACGAGTCCGAAGTAACTCCTTGGAATTGGCTCCGCAGGCCACAGCCGGACAACCAAGGGCTTCATGGCTAGTTCGGCCACCATGTGCAGTTCGACCAGCTGCTTCAGCTGATCGATAAAAGGCACCGGATAGTTTGGCGCCAAATATTGCGACCAGAAGTTCCTCTCCGCAGACTTCTCCTCCTCGGTCCGGTAAAATTGGGCGGCATCTGATATGCTGCAAGGCAGATCTGCAAACGCCCCTGTAAAAACAAGAATTCAGCTTGTCGCTCAGCATTCTCCCCACTATCATGTAAAAATGGCCATGAATACAAGAGGCCTTACTAGCCGCAACTTTCCGAGCCTCCTGAATGTCCCGTACAGCACCTCGGGCTTCTTCCCGAGCATCTTCCGCGGCTTGGAGAGCTTGGGCGAGTACGGATTCTTTCCCTACTAGACTCTGCTCCAAGCCCTCGCTTTTCTTCACAGCCTCCTGGAGCTCCCCCTCAACTGTGATGACCCTGGCCTCCTGTTTTTCACGAAGCGCCTGTTTGGCAGCAGCCTTCTCGTTGGCATCAGCCACAGCCTTCTTCAGTGCCTCATATTTGGCACTCGCTCCTAGGGCATACAACACAAATACTTTTCAATAGGCACAATTACTCATTCGTGCCTAATGCAAGAAAATGTTTCAACGTACCTTGCTTGTCCTCTAATTGCTTCTCCACACGGCCAAGTTCTTCCTCTGCTCGTTCCAGGCTCTGCTTCAGTTCGGACACTTCTGCATTATGAGCGGCCGTCTTCTCCGCAGACGCCTGTTTTAAAACAAAGAGGTACACGTCATTAACAAAGGTTCCCATGAAAAAAGAGGATTTGATCCCCTGCCCGGCTCTCTCTCTTTCGCCGGACAGTGTATCAGGGGCTACTGCTCATATTATGATGATTCCTCAAAAGTTTCTCAGAAACCATACCTCAAAAGCGTTTATAAGGCCAAGGCAGGACTCATTCAGCCCACTTTCGGCAGACTGAATCTTTCCAACCACAGCACCCATGAGGGTCCGATGTTCATCGATGATAGACGCGTTCTTCAATGCTGTCGATAGACCACCCGACAGCTCTGCGTGGATAGAGGTTACTGGCAGAGCAGGTAGGCCTCCCTCCGTTGAAGGTGGCCGCTCGCCCGATCCTGGAGCCTTAGAGGTCTCTAGGACCCTATCCGTCTATGGTCCGAACCCTAGATTGCCCCCATCGTCAACAAGCCGTGGGGCCACTGCCCCCATGTGTCCGGCTCCAGAGACATGCCACCCTGCTCTGGGTCTCTGTGAGACGACACCTCGGTGTCGCGCCTGGACTTCGGAGAAGGAGCCTCCGGAGGTGTCTCGCTCGCCATAGCATCCGAGCTCAGCGAATCCTCTGATGAGGATTGTCCAGCAGGAGACCTCGCCAGGCTGTACGAGATATGGCGACAGTTAAAACTACTGTACCCAGAAGACCCTGGATGCATAGGTGCATTTGGATTTCGGTTACTTATGATTTTTCCAGGGACTGGGCCCTGGTATCCCACTCCGGGCTGTTATCGGCAGCCGTGGTGGATGCCTCTGGATGGGAACCTCTCCCCCTCTTGGGCTATTCGGCCTCTAGGGATGGGAAAGCCGCATGCTTCATCCCACCTATAGATTAAGGCTCGTCCTCCTCTGCTTCCTCCTCTTCGTCTTCGGAAGAAGGAGCGTCGCTGGAGTCTTCAGATTTGGCATCTGAAGCCTCGCGGTGACGGGGGCCACTCCGGGTCTTCTTGACCTTCTTCGAGGCCTCCTTCTTTGGCGCCTCATAAGGCGCGGGGACCAGCATCTTCGTCAGAAGAGGTCCGGCTGGTTCCTCCGGCAGTGGGGCTAGACAATGTATCTGCTCCACCTTCTTTATCCATCCCTGAGGTCATGATGAAACATGATTAAAATGTCTCCCTCATGACATGCCAACTGAAGCATGGATGGACAGGGCGTGGCTGTAACTTACCGGGCTTGCAAAATGGGATAATTGATACCCATGGTCCTCAACGGAGCCCGACGACGATTTGCCCGACTAAAGAGCACCTTCCAGATATCCTTGTGAGAGGAATCATAGAGCTCTCGAAGGGTTTGGTGCTCGTTTGGGTCGAACTCCCACAAAGTGCAGGCTTGGTGCTGGGAAGGGAGAACCAGGCGAACTAGCTTCACCCGGACTACGTCGACGAGTTTGACGTCCTTGTCGACCACGCTCTGAACGCGCGTCTGGAGCAGTGACAGCTCATCAGAGGAGGACCAGTTCGGGCCCTTCTTGGGCCAGGACGTGAGCCGAAGTGGGGCTCCGGATCTGAACTCGGGAGCTGTAGCCCACTTTTTGCCGTGTGGTTCGGTGATGTAGAACCACTGCTGCTGCCACTCCTTGACGGAGTCGTTGAAGGCGCCCTTCGGCCAAACGGCATTGGGCGTCTTTCTCACCATGGCGCCACCGCACTCGGCATGTTCGCCACTCACCACCTTAGGCTTTACATTGAAAATCTTCAGCCACAGGCTGAAGTGAGGCAAAATCTGGAGAAAGGCCTCACACACGACGATGAACATCGAGATATTAAGGAAAGAGTTGCGGGAAATATCATGAAAATCAATCACATAGTAATACATGACTACACGGACAAATGGGTGGAGGGGAAACCCGAGCCCGCGGACGAATAATGGGGAAGGAACACGACTCTCTCATGAGGCTCCAGAGTGGGGACGACCTGTCCCGCCGGTGGGAGACGGTGGCCGATCTTCTTGGCCAGATACCCGGCTTCCCGGAGCTTCTTGATATACTTCTCCCGGATGGTAGAGGCCATCCATCTGCCTCCTACTCCGGATCCGGACATCGTTGGAAAACCTCTCTTCGATGGAAAACAAGAGTACTTGGGCGTTAGGGCTCGAACAGAGGGGAATGAGCTAGCGGAAGGAGAAGGCGTGGGTAAAGAGAAAGAGACCTTATCTCTTTATAGGGACGGTAAAAGCTTTTTGCGCCTCCCCACTTGCCTGGTGGAACCCGTTCGCCTCCCACTCGCCGCGATTGGCGGTGCGGTTGGATTACCCATACCCGTATTGATGAGAATCCCATGATAAGGGGACACGATCTCTGCTTTGACAAGACGTGTCAAGGAAACCGCCTCGCAATATGTGTTGTGGCTGGTTGTAGGAAAACGGTTCGAATGATGACCCGACCTTAATGACATGTCACGTATTCTGAAAAGTTGTCAGTAGATTGCATTTGTGAAATATCATTCTCTCTCTACGGCGGTATGTGAAGATCATTTTGCGGATCCGGACACGGTCTACGTGTTCGATAATTACTTTGGAGTATTCGGAGAAGGAACCCGCCTTGCAATGCCGAAGACAAGACTGCGTGCCGGACTCATCGTCATTGAAGCCTGGTTCAGGGGCTACTGAGGGAGTCCTGAATTAGGGGGTATCCGGATAGCCGGACTGTATACATCGTCCGGACTATTGAAGCGTGAAGATACAAGACTCAAGACTCCGTCCCGTGTCCGGATGGGGTTCTCCTTTGCGTGGAAGGCAAGCTTGGAGATCCGGATATTGTATTTCCTTCCTTGTAACCGACTCCATGTAAACCCTAGCCCTCTGTGTCTATATAAACCGGAGAGGTTGGTCCTTAGAAGGGCGATCACAATTACAATCATAATCATCATAGGCTAGCTCCTAGGGTTTAGCCTCTACGATCTCGTGGTAGATCTACTCTTGTACTACTCATATCTTCAGTATTAATCAAGCAGGAAGTAGGGTTTTACCTCCATCGAGAGGGCTCGAACCTGGGTAAACATTGTGCCCCTTGGTTCCTGTTACCATCAGCCTAAGACGCACAGATCGGGACCCCCTACCCGAGATCCTCCGGTTTTGACACCGACAGTACCCCCACCGGTTTTGACACCGCGACGTCGAGCTTCATTTCCGGCTAAGGGGTGGAAGGGGGATTTTCCGTGTCTGGGCTGCAGGACCGATTTCGGATGAGGAGGGAGTTTTCGCGCGCGTCGAAATTTCAGGATAACAAGGGGTGGCGTGGCTTGAAGAGGCGGGTGTTTCAAAGCAGGCGAGACAAAAGATACTCGAGCTTGAAAATTTCGGGATAACAAGGTGCAGATTCCTTGTTCGGCAGAACAAACTTAATGTGTACAAAAAAAAACAATTCATACAAGACACAAGAGAGTCATGTCCCCTTATACTATATTGCTCTAAATGCAATTGAAAAAACTACAAGAAAAATGTAAAAAAATCGAGAGAACAAGATTACCCTGTACAGTACCAAATCGATTCCCACTTCCCTCAACAACAATAAGAAACAAATCAATTCCCACCAAAAGAAAGAGTAATGTCCCTTTTTATATGATTACAAATGCCAGGATCTCGAATTTCAATTTTTGAATCCATGTTATGTTGAATTCGAATATATCATTAGGTGACCTTGCGATTTATAATTGATGTAGTCGTACATTTTGATCTTCTATCATATATGAACATTTTACTCCACCCTGTGAACATATATATTGTCGTCTACCATAGGGACTAAATTTGAATCAATTTTCCTTATTTGAATATGATTGTTGTCAAGTTATACAATCATTTAAATATTATCTTGATAACAAAAAACATGCATATAGCAGTAATCATATTTCACTATGAACTACATGTACCATACGATCTCTAATTCAAATATTTGTGTCCATTTTATGTTGAATTCAAATCATAGTACGTTGATCTAGGTAGCGAGATGATCGGGATAATCTAAACCCTATTTTCATATGTATAAATTTTTGGCTGAATTGGGACAAGTTTTGGTATAAGCTTCTTGCAAAACCAGAGATTCTCTCAACAAGCCTCATGGTTCTGAGAGGGACGTGCCTCCTTTGTGTGCGAAACGATATACGCTGCCTTCCCCCCTGCCCCTTGAGTTTCTTTACAAAGGTAACATAGAACTACATGAGTGCCCTGTTAAATTTTGGAATTATTCCGAGTTCATTTGTCCTTTTTATACATTAATTGAGTTTCTGATCATTTAATGTGCATAATTCAAATTTGTACTCCAAGCACATGCTCCCATGCACCAGAGTTGGTTGAAAAATCACACCTGTGTCCTCGGGTGAATTTTTAGGTCCCATGCAAGAAATGGGAATAAATTCAAACATCTGGGCATCGTGGCTCGGCCGAGAACATTGAGAAACTTGGTTTTAAAATTCTTGTAAATCCAAAACATGTCTGAAAATCATGAAACTTGGCATGGTGTCATGTCATGGCAGTAACATGCTGTGGTAAAAAAATTGGCCGAGTAGGAACAAATTTTGGTATAAGCTTCTTGCAAACCGAAGCTTCTCTCAAGAAGGCTCGTGGTTCTGACAGGGAATGTGCCACCTTTGAGTGTGAAACAATATACACTACCCCCCTTGAGTTTCTTTACAAAGGCAACATAGAACTACATAAGTGCCCTGTTAAATTTTGGAATTATTTCGGGTTCGTTTGTCCTTTTTTATACATTAATTGAGTTTCTGGTCATTTAATGTGCATTTCAAATTTGAACTACAAGCACATGCTCCCGTGCACCAAAGTTGGTTGAAAAATCACATCTGTGTCCACGGGTGAATTTCTAGGTCCGATGCAAGAAATGGGAATAAAATTCAAACATCTGGGCATCGTGGCTCGGCCGAGAACATTGAGAAACTTGGTTTTAAAATTCTTGTAAATCCAAAACACGCCTTAAAATCATGAAACTTGGCATGGTCTCATGTCATGGTACTACCATGCTGTGGTAAAAAAATTGGCTGAATAGCAACAAATTTTGATATAATCTTCTTGCAAACCGGAGCTTCTCTCAAGAAGGCTCGTGGTTCTGAGAGGGAACATGTTACCTTTGTGTGCATAATTCAAATTTGAAAAATAAACATATGCTCCAGTGCATCAAAGTTGGTTGAAAAATCACATGTGTGTCCTCGGGTAAATTTCTAGGTCCAATGCAAGAAATGGGAATGAAATTCAAAATTCTGGGTGTCGTGGCTAGGTTGGAAACATTGAGAAACTTAGTTTTTTAATTCCTATAAATCCAAAACACGCATGAAAATAATGAAACTTGGCTTGGTGCCATGACATGGCACCAACATGCCGTGGTAATTTTGCTGTCCGATTTGCGAAGGCGCACACATTAACAATCGACAAAGTCATTTTGGAACAAGTGTTGTCACGTTACAATCGGAAACACAAGTATTATTGAAACCGTGGGTGTTCTATTTACCATTTACGTGCCGCCACGCGTCCCTTTTTTTATAAGCTAGGAGGCGCCGTGCAGGGTAGCTATTTGAGTATGAGAGGCGCGCGATCAGACAGCTGCACGTGCTTATCAGGAGGAGATCCCTTTGACCTCCATCTGCCGTCCACCTCTCTCCCAAGGTCTCCATAATGGCGCCCGAGCCTTTGTTTAATGGCGTGGCTATGTCTCACTCGACTCAGATTTAAGAGAGAGAAAAGAAAATCTGAAAGCACGGATCTTGATGTAAGATCCGACGAACCTATATAGCATCTACTGCGACTTATAGCAAGACTGATGAATATATAAGGACGACGATAGTGGATAATAATTGTCTTACATACGGAGGAAGATAATTAAAAAAAGCCACATGCGGCTACGCCCGAAATACACAAGGGCAAAAGAAGAAGAAGCAAGATAACGCTCTGGCTCGCTGATCTCTACTTTCTTGATGTGTTGATGCAGGCCGCGGGAACTAGTCTTCGCGGCGAGCGGTGATGAGCTCTATCGTGTCCTCAAAACGCTGCTTGAGAGAATCCACGGATTCCTCCACCATCCTTTGGTGCTCGATGCGGAGCATGTCATTCTCGTCCATAAGTTTCTTTACGATGACGCTGGTCCTCTTCAACAAGGCACTGGTCTCCTCCTGCTGGTCTGCACTTCGGACGATCTTCGCCCTCAGCAAGTCGCGCTCATCCCGGAGCCTCTCATTGTCCTCCCTTAGTTCTCGGATGATGCCGGTAGCCTGTTCAAATGAGGCCTTCATTATGTCCTGCAACCTCGCTCAGCCGGAGATCTGATCCATCTGGCTATGGATGATCACATGCATGCGCCTGTAAGAGTCGTCGCCTGCCTGCAAGACATTTTCCCAGGCCGCTGCGGCGCGGCGGGACATCTCTGCTGCATTCACGGCATGGCGGGACATCTCTGCTGCTTCCGCAGCATGGCCGGACCAGTCTGTTGCATCGAGAGGCACAGCGAGACCTCTGTGCTGCTTTGACGGCGCGACAGGACCTCTGTGTTGCTACTTCCGTGCGGCAGGACATGTCGGCTGCTTTCGCGGCGAGGCGGGACATTTCCCGTGCTTCCGCTTCCATGCTCGCCTCTCCCTGCTGGTAATCTCTCAATCCAGAACTCACGTTGTCCATGGCAGACGCAAGGGAAGGATGCTGAATGACTTGTTTGTTTTTGGGGATGAGGAATTGAGGAGGAATGTGCAGTCATCTGGCATAGTAGTATTTATAACCGAGTACTAATACGCTCCTAAGTGGGAAACTGTTTATGTTGTGATCGGTGTGAACAGGTTTGCAATTAAATATAGCGTGGTAGTAGTAGTAATTTGGAATGTGACGAGACGCAAGCTCAAAATTTATTGACGGTTCTAGTTTCAAAGTGCCGCACTATTCCCGGATGGCGTAACGTGGGCACGAGTTCTCGGCCGTGGTGTAGCATATGCCATGGTAGTTCTTTTTCTACTGTTGTTTACGTGCAATAACTGGCACCGTCGGATACATCTCTTACGGTTATGGGGGCGTTCGAGAGGAATAGTCACGTGGTGAGCTATAGACTAGTCTTTTTTTCAGA
>NW_025230057.1:0-16846 GCF_018294505.1 Triticum aestivum | reverse complement strand
CCCCACACCCTCCTCTCTCCCTTCCCCTCCCTCGCACCGCCACCACCACCACTCCTTCCGAGCACGTGCACGTGTTCCAGCTGCGGGCTTCTCCTTCCGCTTGCTTCGTGTCGCGGAGCCGTGGAGGAAGACCCACGGACGCGGCGCCACTACTGCCGCCAACGACCATCGGCGGCGGCTGCTGCGTCGTTGGTCAGTCCTGCCTTGCTCGTGCACTTCCCCCGCTTCCTCCTCCCTCCCCTCGCTAACGTCTCAGCCACGTGTAGGTAGTCAGGCAGGCAGGCAGGTGCAGATGCACCAATTCCGCAACCCCACCCGCTCCGGCGATGTTGAGGAGGTCGACGGCATGCGCTTCCCTCACCACCCGCTTCTCCTCCGCCGCCCCGCCCGCGTGGGTAAGTGCATCATCCTCTCCTCCCCCTCTCGCCTCCTCCATCGGCTGTGACGCGCGTGCGCCCACCAACCGGAGCACGGCTGGCAGATGGATGACGATTTTCATGTATTTTGACTCGGTTAGATCAGTCGATGCTTCCTAGTACATAATGAATGAGTGTTTGCTGCTGGATATTGCTCCTTCCCTACGGTTTTGTTCACCTTTGATTTCAGAGATGTTGTCAAACCAGAACCTCATCCAACCATCTAGAGTAATATCTTAGCCGGTAGTTCCACAGCTGCTGCTACTACTAGGCTAATATTCTCATTCATAAACTTCCTGAAAAATGTCTTTTACGTACCTGCTACATGTGCATTGTCTCCATTGGAATTCTGCTCTTAAACTAGGCAATCATACACGATCTGCAACTTTGGGGTACCAAAATGTTTATTTTCGTAGACATTACACAACTGATCTGTAAATTAGCTGAATAAATAGGCCCTGTAAACTAAGCATGGGCCTATGCCTGTTAATAATCTGCAAGTGGCAGTCACCACTATTTCTCTGAATAAAAGCAACATTGCTTGACAAGTCCAGTGTCTTGACAAGTCCAGTGTTAATAGGATACCGTAAACGTAGGCCGCCGACAAACATATCATAGTCTCAGTCAGTTCATTTTATCTGTGGGGAATGAATTCTTAGCTCCTGCAAGTTTAGCAAATAGACACCATACTCTTTTTTCTGTGTAAACATAGTTAGCACCTCTGCTTTTGAAGTAGGTTCTTACTTACCTCTGTTTTTGAAGTATTGGGGTCCTGTTCTTGTAAACACTATGTAAAGCTAAAATTCTTCTGTGTCTTGCTTCCTGTGTCTTGCTCATTTGATATAAACATTATGTAGAGCTCTGTTTCTTCTTCTTTTGCTTCCTGTATGTATGTATGTGTCTGACGACGAAGTTGGTTTCTTCAGAATTGATCGAGTCTGACAAAGTTGTTCTGAACATTTCTTGAAACAGGGCGAGGCCGGTGATGTCCATGTGGTGATGTCCCTGGGGTGGCGCCACTGTGCCTGACGCTTGCCCTGGTCACCGTGGTGGTGCTTCGGCGGCTTCCAAACCCTCTCCTGGATGTGGTGATGGTCACACCACAGCCGTGGTGTGGCTGAGCCTCTACTATGGCTACAATGTCCCTCTGGTGAGCCCCTCCCCATTCCTTCTTCTCTGATGTAGCTCCTGCATGGCCTTGGCCATGATTTGGGTTGGACGTGGGGTTGTACTAGTTGCTGCTAGATGCTGTAACCAAGCATCAACTCCTACTGGAGCTCTCTGGTGATAAATTCATGTGGTTCTAGGGTCTGTCAGTAGCTTCCCACGTGTACTTGCTTTACATATGTGCCCCTGTGATGCTCTGGTGATATGGAGTGGCTGATATCAAAATCATGGTGGTGTTGATGCTTATCTTGCGTGTCTCTGGTGGTGGTGGTGTTGACAGCAGTTACACACCTATCTTGTAACTAATATCATTACTGCTAATTTACCTCAAGTTAATCTGAACATGGTTGAAATGAGCGCTGCTAATTTTGATGTCTAATATCAATTTTTACCCCAAGTCCTTAAGTAATTATTTTCACTACATCAAAGTTAGCTAAGAATATTGACTAGAATATTTTATGTATGACATGATGCATGTACACATACGGTTGAAAAAATACCGAGCTGTAGTGGAACAACCTGGAGTTAGAGAACTTCAAGGACAAGATCAACGAGGTGACCGGCGTTATGGTGGCTGTGTACGGCGGCGACCACAAGTTCTTCGGTGAGCTGGCAGTGTCCATATTGTGTGATATATGATGCTGCTCCGTTGTGCATCTCTCTTTTCTTGTGTGTTGCATCATTGTTGCTTGATAGAGTAAATGATTTCAGTTTTGCTCGTGTCCAATCTTTACTATGTACCATGCTTAGTGTTTACTAAACTGAGGCATTGGGCATTGGAATTTAGGCATTTATGTATAATTTTAGTTTTGGATGTGTCCAATGCAAACATTGCTGTCAACTGTCAAGTTGATTTTAAAATGTCCCGTTAACTTCATTATTCTGTTATAAATTGTTAAATATGCTGTTAGATTTACTTCTATTTTGTTCCTAAATATTTTGTTCTGTAACATGCAGATGCTGGGCTTTCATGTTTCTTCGTGAGCATCAGGACAAAGAAGTCGGAGGAAGCATAGTTCTAACATTGCTGTCAAGTGTCAAGTTTTGCATTAATGAAGCCCTTTGTGCTGCTCCTATTTGTATGTGTGTATGATGTAGCAGAACCTGGCTCATGTGATTGTACACTTGTGGATCTTGTTATCTGATTGTAAACTTGATGCTGATCACATTTGTATGTGTGTTATATGATGTAGCACTTTGATGGTTGATAATATTTGAAGTATTTCGTGTGTTTTATGTGTGCCAATTTAAATACCAGGTATTTATTTGTGTGAAATAAAAAAATGAAGAATATTGCCCTGATGGCTAGGACCCAGTACTAGAACCTGACAATGGGGACCCACCTGACTAGTGAACCCAATTTATAAAAAAAGAAAAAAATGAAATTGTTGAGACAAAAAGGCCATGGGCCAAAAATAAAAAGGCTGCAATGTTGGGCTTGGTCCATGAAGCTGACAAAAAATTCACAGAAAAAAATATAAATGGGCTGAATTAATTGGCTCGGCCCATATAAACACCGAATTGGACCGGGCTGAATTTTGTGCCACGTCAGATTGCCACGTTGGATGCCTACGTGGCCTGGGGAGGTTGCTAGTGACCAAAACGCCACAGTAGACGTATTTTGGTCGTAAACGTCTTCGACCATTCCAGAAGAAAGGTCACTATAGTCAGTTTATGACGGCCAGCTTTTGACCTTATGTTTTTGGTCACAAAAAGGTTACAAATGGAAATTTGTGACCATTCAGTGACCAATAGTGGTGGTCACAAGTTGACATATTTCTTGTAGTGAGATACCTCTCCGACAATCGGAGTGACAAATCCTAATCTCAAAATACGCCAACCCAACAAGTACCTTCGGAGACACCTGTAGACACCTTTATAATCACCAGTTATGTTGTGATGTTTGGTAGCACACAAAGTGTTCCTCTGGTAAACGGGAGTTGCATAATCTCATAGTCATAGGAACATGTATAAGTCATGAAGAAAGCAATAGCAACAAACTAAACGATCAAGTGCTATGCTAACGGAATGGGTCAAGTCAATCACATCATTCTCCTAATAATGTGATCCCGTTAATCAAATGGCAACTCATGTCTATGGTTAGGAAACATAACCATATTTAATCAACGAGCTAGTCAAGTAGAGGCACACTAGTGACACTCTGTTTGTCTATGTATTCACACATGTATTATGTTTCCGGTTAATACAATTCTAGCATGAATAATAAACATTTATCATGATATAAGGAAATATATAATAACTTTATTATTGCCTCTAGGGCATATTTCCTTCAGCAGCTTCGACTAGCGGACAAGAACCTGGATATTTCAGGTAACCCACCCCCTCCTTTAAGATTCTGAACGCGTTTACAGACCTGCAGCTAGCTTCTATCTTAGACGACAGCGGTTTCGAATTAGGAGCGGTTGTGGGGAGCTTGTGTCCCTTATCCATGCTCGCGAGGAGGCCCAAGCAGCTTTGGCAGAGGCCGCCGCTGCGACCAAGGCCAGGGAGGCCGATTCCATGGCGCTGGCGATCTCTGCTGACCCAGAGACTGCGAGTATTCCCACCATGCTAGTCCTGTTGGAGGGGGCTGCCGCAACCAGGGAGGTTGACGCAGCGCCATCGACGAGCCGAGCCCAGGCTAAGAAGCGTGTGGCAAAACCGGTGACCTCCAGAGGGGTTCGCCTTCGCGACCGTATTATTTGATGCGTTACATCTTTTGGAACATTCGGGGTTGCGGGCACTCGGGTCGTCGCACGCAACTTAGGAAGTATATCGCACGTGAAAGGATTGATGTTGTGGCTCTCCAAGAAACAATCAAAGCGGACTTTTTGTATCATGATCTTGCGGCCTATGACCCTCTTCACCGCTTCGTGTGGGGCTGGGTCCCTTCCATTGGCCATTCGGGCGGTCTTCTTCTGGGATGTAACTCTGATGTTTGTGATGTTGTAACTTGGGACTTGGGTTCGTTTTTCATTTCTGTCACGGTTAAGTATAGAGTCTCTCTCGCTTCCTGGGCGATTGTTTGTGTTTACGGCCCGGCCGATCACTCGCGCGCGGCTGATTTCCTGGGAGAAATCCAAGTCTTGGTCGGGGCCAAGCAAGCCACTAACATACCCATTGTTCTTGGGGGCGATTTTAACCTTATTCGCTCGGGCGCGGACAAAAATAATGGCAACATAGACTGGCCTAGGGTCTCCCTTTTTAACAATGCCATTGCGGCTTGCGCATTGCGGGAGATCGCTAGGACAGGGGCTAGATACACGTGGACTAACAAGCAACTCACTCTGGTTCGGAGCGTACTGGACCGTGTTTTTGTTACGGCTGACTGGGAGGTGATCTTCCCCATGTGCACGCTGGTTGCTGAAACACGCATCGGTTCTGACCATGTTCCGTTGATCCTGGCCTCTGGGGAGGATAGGATCAAGCGTAGTCCACGTTTCTACTTCGAAACAGGGTGGTTCGAGGTAGAGGGGTTCATTCCTTTGCTCCTCGCGCGTTGGGAGCAAGCTAGGGCAGCGGCTGGTCGCTCCAGGGGTCCTCTTGACACTTGGGTTTTGGCGGCCAGGGCCTTGCGTGGTTTCCTCCGAGGGTGGGGTGCAAACCACGGAAGTGACGCTAAACGAGCTAGGGAAGCTCTTATCGAGGAAATTAAAGCCCTTGACGCCCAAGCTGACTCTAGATCCTTTTTGGAAGCGGAGTGGGCTAACCGTTATGCCCTCGAAAACCAAGTGTTGGCCATCCTCAGGGAAGAGGAGGAATATTGGCGCCGGAGGGGTGGCGTCAAGTGGATTACCAAGGGGGACGCAAATACGGGCTATTTTCACGCCTTCACCAACGGCCGAAAAAGGAAATGTTTGATCCTGAGATTGCAATCAGACCACGAGTTACTGGTCAGCCAAGCCGAAATATTGCGACACATTTACGATTTCTTCCTTAACCTGTTGGGAACAACGGAAGAGAAGCCGCTACGGAACAGCGGAAGAGAAGCCCCTACGCCTCCGTGAGGACTTTTGGGGGGAAGAATCACAGGTGTCGCAAGTCGAGAATGATGGCCTCGCCTTGCGGGGGAGATCGACGATGCGCTTGGCTCGATGAAGATAGATACTGCTCCAGGGCTGGATGGCTGGCCGGTGTCTTTCTTCCGGCGGTTTTGGCCGGTGCTCAAAGACATTTTCTACGATATTATCAATGGGTTTGCGCCTGGCACAATAGACATCTCGCGCCTCAACTTCGGCGTCATCAGCCTCATCCCTAAAGTTAAGGGGGCTGACTCGATTAAGCAATGCCACCCAATCACCCTTATTAACATGCCTTTAAAACTATGCTCCAAGGCTTACACTACGAGACTTGCCCCGGTTGCACAGCGTGTAATCGACCGTAGCCAGTCGGGTTTCCTCAAAGGCCGTAACATCCTAGAAGGTCCGGTAGTATTGCAAGAGATCGTTCACGAGCTTAAGCGCACGCGTCAGCCGGCCGTGCTCTTTAAGCTTGATGTCGAGAAAGCCTACGACCGAGTGAACTGGGAGTTCATTTGCGAGGTGCTGACTCGCAAGGGATTCGAGTCGGGTTTCATTCATCGCATCATGCAACTTGTCTCGGGGGGACAGACTGCGGTGTCGATTAACGGAGAAATGGGGAACTTCTTCTGCAACAAACGAGGTCTCAGACAAGGAGATCCCTCCTCACCTTTGATTGTCAACTTTGTTGCTGATGCCCTCTCGGCCATGGTGAACAAGCCCAAGAGCGTCGGTCACATTCGAGGTGTGGTGCCACACCTTTGCCCCGGAGGGATCACCCACTTACAATATGCGGACGACACTTTGCTGCTCTTCGAGCCCGGTGACCATAGTATAGCCTCGATTAAGCTCATCCTCCTCGCTTTCGAGATCATTTCCGGCCTGAAGATAAACTTTATGAAGAGTGAGGTGATTGCCATTGGGATGGACAATCCCCGTGCCTCCCGCATTGCCAACCTACTTAACTGCAAACTAGGGAGTTTTCCATTTAAGTACCTAGGCCTTCCCATTTCGGACAAACACATCTCGATTCTCGAATGGGAACCCTTATACGGTAAGGTGGCGAACCGGGTTAGCCCCTAGCGCGGCAGGTTTTTATCTTCTGCGGCTAGGCTGATTCTGACAAACTCTAGTTTGTCCTCCCTACCGCTGTTTACTATGGGCATGTTCCTGCTGACCGATGGAGTCCACGCCAAGCTCGACACCCCTAGGTCTAAGTTCTTTTGGGAAGGGACTGGGACAAAAAAGAAATACCACCTGGTCAAGTGGGCGGCGCTTTGCCGCCCCAAGAAATTCGGTGGCCTTGGGATCCTCAACTCGAAACTCATGAATGTAGCGCTCATTGTCAAGTGGATCTGGAAACTTTCCCAGAACAAACAAGGGCTTTGGGCCGAAATCCTTCGCGCCAAATATTTCCCCAATGGGAATTTCCTCACCTAAAAGGCGAAGGGATCGCCTTTCTGGAACGAGATTCAGGCTGTTAAGCCTGCCTTCACGTTAGGGGCCAAGTTCTGCGTTAAGAACGAGAACTCCACGAGGTTCTGGCTCGATCATTGGCTTGGGTCGGAACCTCTTTGGTGTAGCCACATTATCATCTACCAACTTGCCACTAACGTCGACATTTTGGTGGCTGATGCGCTCAGAACTAACCCACCAGCCATATCGTTCAAAAGACCACTCCTCGCCCAGGAACAGGCAAGTTGGGATGGGCTCCTAACTGCCTTGCAGGGTGTTTCTCTTTGCCCTGAGGCCGACACGGTCTCGTGGTCCCTCTCGAGCTCCGGAAAGTTCACGGTCCAGTCGCTTTACAATAAGCTGACTGAGGGACCGACTCTTGACATAGCTAGGGGGCTATGGAAAGCGTCTATTCCCCTGAAGATCAAAGTTTTTTCTTTGGCAATTATTTCGTGACCGCCTTCCTTCTTCTAACAACATTGCCATTAGACACGGCCCTTCAGATGGGACTTGCGCGTTATGTGGAGCGCATGAAGATGCGAACCACATTTTCTTCAATTGCCACCTAGCTCGTTTTGCTTGGAGTGCCGTTCGTGAGACGTTTGCGCAGAACTGGAATCCCCATACGGCTTCGGACCTACGTGGGATCCTTCTCGCTCAGAGGGGTAGCTTCGGGCGTGTGCTGTGGCGATGCGTAGGGGCGATGTGCTGGTCATTATGGACCACCCGTAATAAGATGACTATCGAACACAAGTTCCCTATTCATCCTGCTGATATTATTTTCAAATGACACTTGTTTCTCCAGACATGGACACCATTGGGGAAACGGCGTGATGCAGATCGGATGATGGAGGTCATGGAGCGGATCCGCACGATTCAGTTTGAAACTCGTCACTAAGATGCTGCTCGTGGCGCTATTTTGGACTGGCTGCTTGTGTTCTTTTGTTGTTGTCTTTCCCTATCAGGCTGAGGTCGGTTGCATGTTTCGTAATATTGGCTTCGGCCACTTACTTTCTGTTGTCGTTCTATGTTGAACTTGTTGGATGCTGCCTGTGGTGGGCTTTATTAATTTAAAGCCGGACGCATCATGCGTCTTCGTTCTAAAAAAAGTTCAGCGCCTCCATGACAGTTGACAATACTAATTTTCTTTTGCTGTAATCCAGAGAGTTGGAGGGTCATACTTGCCTAAGACTAGCCACAGTGGGAGTAATTTCAGTAGTAACATCGAGTCCAACTCAGCAAATTTGCTTATGTGGCAATGAGTTAATGAGGAGAGAGGTAGTTGTAGTAACTTAGCTAGTTACTGTAACATCACATGTCCCAATGCAATATGAATCTATAACCTAATAAATGAATCTTTGCATGTTACCACACTTAAGTTACTACCCACTATGAAGGTAATAACATAGTCTAATGATATGTGTATGTTACTAGTCTATGTTACTCTTCATTGTGGCTAGTCTAATGGCATGTCAATCCTCGGCTCACTGGCTGAGGACGAGGACGTGGTGTACGGTAGTGGGTTGAGGACGAGGGAGATGGGATCTGGAGGAGCCTTCTATTTCGGATGGAGGAGGCGGCGGCTACGCAGCCCTAGGAGTGCGACGTGGGGAAGGAACGAAAAAACAGAAAGAGCAATTATCTCTACTTACTTAAAAAGAATGCAAGGTCTCCATTTCATCTTTTTTCGCACCACCCCTTCGTCCACCCTTCTATGTATATGATAATCAATCATCTTAATTTATTTACCTTCTGAATCAATTCCACTTTAATTTACTTACCAAACTTCTAATCAAAATATAAGGAAATTCATGGTCGGAATTTGATGAACATTTATTTACACAATCGCATTATTATTGATAGGTAAATCACAAGCTAATGTAGTAGAATATTTATATCCCGTTGCAACGCATGAGCATTGTTCTAGTTAGACAAACAAATCAATGAAAAACCAAAGACCGTAGAGAGGTGGGAAACCATCATACGTTGGGGTGGGCCAAAAAGGTTCGACGAAACGTAAGATGAGAGACGGAACACTCCGTTTCTTTTAGGTAGTAGAGAAAAGAAGAGATTCTTCGATAGGCGGAAGCTAATGTGCACTCGGTGGCAAGAAGAATAGAGGGAAAATGGGATAGAGATAGTCAAATCCAATTCCTAGGAGTTCCCTGCCCTTTTTGCACTATTCACACAACAAAGCTAATAAAGAATCATACTCCCTCCGGTCCAAACTATAAGTAGTTATTGTTTTCTAAAAAGTCAAAGTTCTTTAACTTTGACCAAGTTTATAGCAAAAAATATCAACATCTACCATATTAAATAAATAAAATATGAAAATACATTTGATGGTGAATCTTATGATATTGATTTGATATTATGAATTAATAATGGTATATTTCTCTATAAATCTTATCAAAGTTAAGAAGTTTGACTTTTTGACATACTAATACACCTTACATTTTGGAACGGAGGAAGTAGCTTACAAAAGGCAACAACAACAACAATGCACTTGTACTTAACACACAGATGCGCGCCACGTCCTCATATTTCATCTGGATCAATTAAAAAATTACCATAGAGGCCTGCCAGCTCTGACATTTGGCCACCTCTATCCCCCAAGAGCCCGCGTTACCGCGTGTCCTAGAGCTTTCACAGGGCTTCCATGGCAGCAGAAGGCAAGCCCGGGCGTTGGCCAGGGTAAGGGAAGCCATAACTCCTTGATTGCGCATAGATGAGTTCATGTTCCTAGACAAGGCAGCCATATCTGATTACAAAATATACTTACATGTCAAAAGGCTATGAAATCATGGCCGTGCATTGTTACGGTCAAGAAGTTAGAACAAACGACAAGGAAACCTACGCGGCGCACGTCCAGGGGAGCATGCTTGGAGTTCCTGTTGTTTTCCTCCTCATGGGGCAATGATGCAATGGAAGATCGACTGTCCTCAGACCATTCCTCCAAAGGGGATTGGAGTGGATTTTGGCTTCTAGGGGTTTTAATCCCCTTCACCCCTTTCAAATTCACCTCAACCGAACAAAGCGTAAGGCTCTTATGAGAGATGGACATGCTCCAGGTCATTTCAATTGGATCTAGAAAAGTGCCTGCTTAAGACACCGAATATTTTGCTGGCTCATGCATGTTGCATGATGGCCGTGTGCATCCTTAGATGCAGAGGCCGGGGTTTCAACCTCCTTTTTGACAAAAATGCATGTTGCACGACAGGATAAATACTAGGAGCTTGCTACATAGGAAATCCTCCTACCTTCCTATCCTCTCAGTGGCATCTCAAATTTTAAGAAATTGCTCGACCTTTCAGCATGGATATCATAATCATGGGATGTTGGAATATTTGGAGGGTCAAAACAAATAAATTAATGGACTAATTTTCAAGAATGGAAGCCCCCTAGGAGGCACAGATGACTTATTGCCCCAAATAGGATCTTACTCTCGCTATCCATATATAAAAGAGCTAAACACATCAGCCCAAACTTCAATTCCTGGGTATAACACAATATTTGATTCTGGCTCACTACTTTGTGTGCGCGAGTTATGTTGGCTCCGTCAGTTAGGAACTTAGGATGCATGCGAGGAGACTGAACAAACGGGCTGCGAGCAGAGGGCTCGGCCGCACGCACGGGAGAAAGAAACGGAATGCCACACAAACAAGACTGATTTCATCCCAAAGATCCCCATGCGTCGGTGGGAGTTGTGGCACACAACGCACAAGTGCGAAAACATAAAATAGAATACTTGCACCCAGGTCCTTCCTATCTAGCCATCCATTCTACGCATCGCCATTCGTGCAAATACATTTTTTTCTCTCGCATAAAACATGTTTTAAAGTTTAAACTTTTGCAGCGTGGAAAAGTTTTCTATCTAGAATTTAGGATAAATCTTTCTGATTTTCTTGTCAAATATAAATATATAAACTATGATTTTCTAGATTAAAAAATCATATTTTGTATATTTATGTTTGATAAGAAATTCTAAAAGATTTATCTTAGATTCTAGATAGAATGCTTTGTACGCTGCAAATGTTTGAACTTCAAGACATGTTCTATGTGAGAGAAACAAAAAAGAGAAAATTTCATATAGAAAGTTAGTTGTGTTGCACATATTTTAAAGCAATATTAGACAGCCAAGATAGCAGGGCCCAGGTGCAGATGTTCTAAAAATCCACACTCCGCACAAGTGATCAGTGAAGAAGCCATGGCTATCCATCAGCACGTACCCCTTCTCTTTCTCCTCGGGGCGGCCGGGGTGTCAGGCCTTGCGCCCCGCCGCGCGTCCCCCCTCATCAAATTAATGTGCGCCGCGGCCACCAAGTACACCTGGAAAACCTCATACCACTACTGCGTGCACATACTCTCGGCCGATCCAAGGGCCACCTTCGCCGCCGACGCACGGGGGCTCGCGGTCGTCGCGGCCAGCCTCACCGCCGCCAATGTCACGTCGACGGTGCGCGCCCTCAGAGACCTCGTTGGCAGCATCCAGCAGTGCCTGGACATGTACAGGGACATCAACGGATGGGTCGTCGGCGCGGTCGACGACCTCCGCGCGGGCCGCGTCGAGGCGGCGTGGCTGGCGCTCAAGGACGCCTCGTACCAGCCGGGTTACTGCGAGCTGGCGCTGATGAAGGGGAACTCGACCCCCAAGGACCCGATGTCGGATGGGAACAATGCTAGCGACTGGCTGTCTGCCATGGCCGCCGACATCGCGGAGACGCTTCATGATCACCGTGCGGGATCGCCAAGATGAAGAGTAGTTAATGCATAGCTTGTCGATTTTATTTCTTCTGTTTCCACCAAAAAGTATTTATGACTGCATTTTTTTCTACCTGCCGAAAGAAATAAACTCAAATGGAATATATATGTATATATATATATGTATATATATATATATATATATGTATATATATATGTATATATATATATGTATATATATATATGTATATATATATATGTTCTTTTATAGATTTTATTAAGAGAAAAGTATACTTTTTGTCCTCAACTCTTGTTGAAGTATAGATTTGGTCCCCAACTATAAAACCAGACAACTTACACCCCAACTCTTCAAACCGAACAAGTTCCCCCTCTTGTTTTGATCGGTTTTGGTGCTGCCTCACCCCGATTTTGACCGGTCCATGTTGATGTGGCAAAGAAGAACCGTGAATTGACCTCCCAATTCCTCTCGCTCGTACTCCCCTACTCTCACGCGGCGTCTGCGGGGGGCAAGGAGCACATGGATGAGCATGCTGGCGTTGATGGGGGTCTCGACGGACGGTGTGAGGTATAATCAAATAGGGCCAGACCTTGGATTTACAAGTATTGAAGAAGCACCATCAAATTGAAGTCATCATGCATTGTCGTCATCACTTTCCACAATTCCGGATGTTGCGTGCATAACATGGTCTGGATGTGGAATGCCAAGCAAGTCAAGATCCTGTTACAAGCAGGTCGTTGAGTCACGACCACACTCAGTTGCCACCAAAGGATCCCAACAGCGAAGGTCGTCATCACACACTGTGACAAAGATTGAATAAGGTCATAGGATCTCCAAAATCCTGACTCGGCAGACTACGACAATCCTGCACTATTTTCATGGTCCGCAGTTCTCATTCGTGTCGACATAACAAAAATAACGTGCACATGGTTTCAAAGATATAAATTTCAACTTAGGAAGGTATTCAATGTGAGCAAGAGCATGCATGCCTTTCTCACTCATATGCACAAGCATCTTGTGCCACAAAGTCAGTTGAATGCTCTTTCTCAACAATGTTTCGTCACTTCATCGCATGATTAGTCACATAGAGAAAACCTTGCCTACTTATTCGAGCCATGATCAAAAAGTCTTTGGTGATCTTTCATTTTATTTTGCTGAAGTAACTAGCTTGCTTGGTATCATCAAACTTGCTCATGACGATAAATTCAATCTTATGTTGAAAACACGCCTCACATCATCAAGCACTAATCTACAACTTGTGTTTGTCTCAATGCATTTTCTAAAAAGGGGTTACGCTAGCCTGTGCATCACATGGTGCACACATCCATACTATTAAACATGGATCAAGTTATAGTCACCGAGTTTCTAGTGCATATATGAGCTCTTGCCAACAGTAGTTGACGAACCACTACTTTCTATCTTTACTTGGCCAATATACCACTTGTGTCAGATGTGAAATACTCCTTACGTGAGGTAATGTGAAAGGGTACATTCGGGTCGAGGTGGAGCGGCTCCCAAAGCGCCCTGGAGACGGGCCGGCGGCGCCTGGTCCTAACAACACACCCTCTCACCCGGGTGACAAGAGTGCTGGACCGCCTGGTCCGGGGACCGGAGGGACAGCTGGGCAGCAGCAGATAGACCCAGGGGCCCAGGGCGGGCAACACACTGGTAACGAGGGCCGCGCTATGGATGTGGACATGGCCGGCCGTGAGGATGAACCTGAGGATAGCATGCCAGACACGTCAATTGACACGGAGACCTGGGATCAATTGGGTAACAAAGAACTTGCGCTCGACGAAGGGAAGGAGAACGCGGTGCCCGGGGCGCTGGCGATCTCGGACACGGCTGGGAGCAGTCCGCCTCCGTCCCTTGCTCTGGTGGGGGCTTTCAATATGGTGGGCTCGGCGTCGCTGCCTGCTGCTGGTCGCGCCGATGCTGTTGGTTGCGCCGCTGCGGCTGTCGCCCCAGCCTCCCCCAGTTTGCTCGGCTCGGACTCGGGTGTGGTACCCAATGAGCCATCCATTCGCACCATGTTGTCTAGCAGTCGCAGCTCGGGGGGATCCGAGCGTGCCCCTAAGAAGACGGCCGGGCGGAAGCCTCCTGTCAAGCAAGCTGCGCTGGCGCTCTCTTCGCCTATGGCGCTGGCGTGTGTGGATGTTCAAGCTGCGCTGGGCTTTGCGGGCACGGCGACCAAGGCGCGGCGCTCTCGGGCATCTCCGAGCCCTCAGCGTGCTCCAAGTGCTCGGGCCAAGGCGGCGTTGGGTGATCTGTCTTCCTTGGAGAGTGCGCAGCTGTTGGGGAACGTAGTAATTTCAAAAAAATTCCTACGCACACGCAAGATCATGATGATGTATAGCAACGAGAGGGGAAAATGTCATCATACAAACTGCAAAATGAAATAACACACAAAATTAGTTAATAAACAATTTTGCTTAACAGATAGGCTAACATATAAACAAAGCTTTGTTTAATTTAGCCTTGCAATATGAATAAACTAAACAATTACTACAAAATCAAACAATGTAAACAACTATCTCAATGCAACCATAATTACAAAGTGGGTACTTAACTCACAGCAAACTGATGTTTTGTATTTTCATATAAGTAGTTAATAGAATTGTCCACTAATGGTGTTCTACTCTAGTTAGGACTCATTTAATCCACTATGCTTCTCTGCTCTGCTCTGGTCTAATGGTGCTCTGCTCTAATGGTGGTCTGCTCTAGTTAGGACTAAGAAATAACAATGTAAGCCACTAATGATGCTCTGCTCTGCTCCAGTTAGGTAACACATAATGCTGCTCTGACAATTTGGACTAACAAATAACAATGTAATCCACTATACTTCTCTGCTCTAGATAGGACTAGCTATTAGAGTGCTAAACATGCAGGCAGTAGAAACCTAACCCTAATCCCCAATTTCAGTGAGCAATAATGGAACAGTTGACCACTTACAGAACACCACCGAAGCCATGAGTCCACTGATGGGCAGTGCTAGGGTTGGCCACCCAACTTCGCGCCAACTGCAGTCTCTGCTCCATCGACAACGCCGGCTCCGCAAAATCTTCGTCCTCGCTACAGTACTCCGAGCTGGAGTAGCCGCCACTGCCATCGAGGCCTAAGCGGGGGAGGTCGCCGCCGCTCACATCGCCCCGGCCATCGCCGCCTGCCGGAGTCGCCGAGGCCATCGTCGCCTAGGGAGGCACAACAGCCGGGGGGAGAGGAGGGCGCGAGGAAGGAGCAGACACGGGGAGGTGACAGTGCCTAAGCACTTCGATCCTAGGCTACGGTGGCGTGCTGTGGCGGGCGGGGAGGCAGCCGCCAGCGAGGGGGAGGCAGCCGCCGGCGAGGATGCGAGGGCAGAGCGGGGTCGGGGTCTGGCTCGGTCGCACCAGCGAGACCTAAACGGTGCGAGCCGGCCTCGTCCTAGTCAGCGCGCGGGCACGCGCGCACTGGCCAGCGTGGCGCCTGACGGGCGGGCCCAACCGGTCAGCTTTTCTGTCAATACGTATAAAATGCACTTTTAGTCTTTTTTGCAACGGCTCGCCCCAATCTTGGTACTGACACGTAAAAATTACCAATCTTGGTACCAATCTGCTTCCAATGCCCCAATTGTGGTACCATGAGTACACACCGCTTCTTATCACTGTACGTAAGCTCTGCATCAAGCAAGCCAATTCCTTTCCCTGGCTTCTACTTGCTTAAATTAGAAACAATTTTTTGTACTATTATGCAGAGGATACTGTGCTCCGGAATACCAATTTGATGGCAAGATGTCATTGAAGTCGGAAATGTACAGTTTGGGCGTTATTATTATCGAACTAGTGACCGGACAAAAGGGCATTCCTGATAATAAAAATGATGTAAGTGTTTTCTCTCAACATGGATATGGTCCCTTTTAGAAATATTTATGTCAGGGTTCTGCATTTGCTTGTCATTATCCTTTCTATGTTTTATTATTATGCATACTATAGTATGAATAAATGAAGGCATGTCATATTTAAATAATACTCCTTTCAGTTCGCTAAACTGACATCAATGTAAGCTCTGATTCAGAGAATGAGATATTACTCAGATTGTTGAAGAGTTAGATAATCACAGTACTTGTATACCAGTTGGTCACAAGAACACTACGAGCAGAGCTAAGAGGAGGCATAACAACAAAAAAAGATACCGTAGATGTGTGGAGGCTTCTCAGTGTCTCTTCCCCCATTGTCATTGATAGAAGAAAACACCAACAATTGGATCAAGAAATACAAACCCATATAGTGTCAAAAATTACAACCATATTCTTTTTGATGAAAAATTATAACTGTAACTATTACTAAATAAAAAATCCATGCGCATAAATTATGTTTATCATAAAATTCAATGCATCCATTTTCTAGATTTTTTTTAAAACTCGGAAACTCCATGTGCCCCATTGGGTGCGAATCAACTAGTTGTAGAAAAATTGCATTCCTACTTTATCACATCGAGTATTCTTGGCTTGGCTTGTAGAGGACACAATCTGATCGTTTTATCTATGTCCGATTGTATCCTCCTCTACAAGTCAAACCAAGAATACAAACATGTGTAGTGTTCAACTCAGACTCCATGTCACGAGCTTCCAGTACAGGCTATACATTATAGATTGTCATCCTCACTAAACAACAAACTATGTGAATATGTGTGGCGGTCAGATAGGACCTCCTTCCTTAATTAGCCTGCAAATTGTAGTGCCATGGAGATTCCTCTCAGCATAGCACCACGTTAATTGTAGGTAGGCAAGCGGTTCATAGACGTTTACTGAGTTACTTAAGCACTGAGCATGCTCTTTCTAGAAAATACATAGATTTGAGGACATGCATATATGTTGGCATCATCGTAGTTGTCTTTGTGAAATGGCAGGTACTTAGGAGATGGAGGCATAGATGGAGTAAATCAACGAAGGGATCAGCTTTGTGTTACCAACAAGTAAATAAGTGCATTGATATAGGTCTACTTTGCCAGTCAAAAAACCCCTACGGCAGACCTTTTATATGGGAAATAATGGAAGATATCAAGAAAATGGAAAGTGTGAATGAGATAAT
>NW_025230056.1:0-16853 GCF_018294505.1 Triticum aestivum | reverse complement strand
CACCCAGCTATGACTTACCGCACTCGTGCAAAATAATAAAACACGGTAAATATATTACTTACACGTGCGTTTTGTTTTGCAAGCGGCGCGAAAAAAATTAAAAAGGGAATGCAACACGAGGACTTCCCAGGAGGTCACCCATCCTAGTACTACTCTCGCCCAAGCACGCTTAACTTCGGAGTTCTGATGGGATCCGATGCTTTAGTGCTGGTATGATCGCATCCGACATGTTACCCCGGTCTTCGTCCCTTATCCTTGCCCCTCCCAGCTCCACTACAAAGACGATTGCACATTGCTTTGGCCGCTCCCTCTCAACTACGAAGACGAGTTTAACGCGGTTTCCACCCCTCCCTCTCAACCGCACCAGTGCACGCTTGCCGCGCCACAACTCCGACGCTGGACCCGTGAATCGTGAGCACCCAGCTATGACTTACCGCACTCGTGCAAAATAATAAAACACGGTAAATATATTACTTACACGTGCGTTTTGTTTTGCAAGCGGCGCGAAAAAAATTAAAAAGAGAATGCAACACGAGGGCTTCCCAGGAGGTCACCCATCCTAGTACTACTCTCGCCCAAGCACGCTTAACTTCGGAGTTCTGATGGGATCCGGTGCTTTAGTGCTGGTATGATCGCATCCGACATGTTACCCCGGTCTTCGTCCCTTATCCTTGCCCCTCCCAGCTCCACTACAAAGACGATTGCACATTGCTTTGGCCGCTCCCTCTCAACTACGGAGACGAGTTTAACGCGGTTTCCACCCCTCCCTCTCAACCGCACCAGTGCACGCTTGCCGCGCCACAACGCCGACGCTGGACCCGTGAATCGTGAGCACGCAGCTATGACTTACCGCACTCGTGCAAAATAATAAAACACGGTAAATATATTACTTACACGTGCGTTTTGTTTTGCAAGCGGCGCGAAAAAAATTAAAAAGAGAATGCAACACGAGGACTTCCCAGGAGGTCACCCATCCTAGTACTACTCTCGCCCAAGCACGCTTAACTTTAGAGTTCTGATGGGATCCGGTGCTTTAGTGCTGGTATGATCGCATCCGACATGTTACCCCGGTCTTCGTCCCTTATCCTTGCCCCTCCCAGCTCCACTACAAAGACGATTGCACATTGCTTTGGCCGCTCCCTCTCAACTACGGAGACGAGTTTAACGCGGTTTCCACCCCTCCCTTTCAACTGCACCAGTGCACGCTTGCCGCGCCACAACGCCGACGATGGACCCGTGAATCGTGAGCACCCAGCTATGACTTACCGCACTCGTGCAAAATAATAAAACACGGTAAATATATTACTTACACGTGCGTTTTGTTTTGCAAGCGGCGCGAAAAAAATTAAAAAGGGAATGCAACACGAGGACTTCCCAAGAGGTCACCCATCCTAGTACTACTCTCGCCCAAGCACGCTTAACTTCGGAGTTCTGATGGGATCCGATGCTTTAGTGCTGGTATGATCGCATCCGACATGTTACCCCGGTCTTCGTCCCTTATCCTTGCCCCTCCCAGCTCCACTACAAAGACGATTGCACATTGCTTTGGCCGCTCCCTCTCAACTACGGAGACGAGTTTAACGCGGTTTCCACCCCTCCCTCTCAACCGCACCAGTGCACGCTTGCCGCGCCACAACGCCGACGCTGGGCCCGTGAATCGTGAGCACCCAGCTATGACTTACCGCACTCGTGCAAAATAATAAAACACGGTAAATATATTACTTACACGTGCGTTTTGTTTTGCAAGCGGCGCGAAAAAAATTAAAAAGGGAATGCAACACAAGGACTTCCCAAGAGGTCACCCATCCTAGTACTACTCTCGCCCAAGCACGCTTAACTTCGGAGTTCTGATGGGATCCGGTGCTTTAGTGCTAGTATGATCGCATCCGACATGTTACCCCGGTCTTCGTCCCTTATCCTTGCCCCTCCCAGCTCCACTACAAAGACGATTGCACATTGCTTTGGCCGCTCCCTCTCAACTACGGAGACGAGTTTAACGCGGTTTCCACCCCTCCCTCTCAACCGCACCAGTGCACGCTTGCCGCGCCACAACGCCGACGCTGGACCCGTGAATCGTGAGCACCCAGCTATGACTTACCGCACTCGTGCAAAATAATAAAACACGGTAAATATATTACTTACACGTGCGTTTTGTTTTGCAAGCGGCGCGAAAAAAATTAAAAAGGGAATGCAACACGAGGACTTCCCAGGAGGTCACCCATCCTAGTACTACTCTCGCCCAAGCACGCTTAACTTCGGAGTTCTGATGGGATCCGGTGCTTTAGTGCTGGTATGATCGCATCCGACATGTTACCCCGGTCTTCGTCCCTTATCCTTGCCCCTCCCAGCTCCACTACAAAGACGATTGCACATTGCTTTGGCCTCTCCCTCTCAACTACGGAGACGAGTTTAACGCGGTTTCCACCCCTCCCTCTCAACCGCACCAGTGCACGCTTGCCGCGCCACAACGCCGACGCTGGACCCGTGAATCGTGAGCACCCAGCTATGACTTACCGCACTCGTGCAAAATAATAAAACACGGTAAATATATTACTTACACGTGCGTTTTGTTTTGCAAGCGGCGCGAAAAAAATTAAAAAGGGAATGCAACACGAGGACTTCCCAGGAGGTCACCCATCCTAGTACTACTCTCGCCCAAGCACGCTTAACTTCGGAGTTCTGATGGGATCCGGTGCTTTAGTGCTGGTATGATTGCATCCGACATGTTACCCCGGTCTTCGTCCCTTATCCTTGCCCCTCCCAGCTCCACTACAAAGACGATTGCACATTGCTTTGGCCGCTCCCTCTCAACTACGGAGACGAGTTTAACGCGGTTTCCACCCCTCCCTCTCAACCGCACCAGTGCACGCTTGCCGCGCCACAACGCCGACGCTGGACCCGTGAATCGTGAGCACCCAGCTATGACTTACCGCACTCGTGCAAAATAATAAAACACGGTAAATATATTACTTACATGTGCGTTTTGTTTTGCAAGCGGCGCGAAAAAAATTAAAAAGGGAATGCAACACGAGGACTTCCCAGGAGGTCACCCATCCTAGTACTACTCTCGCCCAAGCACGCTTAACTTCGGAGTTCTGATGGGATCCGGTGCTTTAGTGCTGGTATGATCGCATCCGACATGTTACCCCGGTCTTCGTCCCTTATCCTTGCCCCTCCCAGCTCCACTACAAAGACGATTGCACATTGCTTTGGCCGCTCCCTCTCAACTACGGAGACGAGTTTAACGCGGTTTCCAACCCTCCCTCTCAACCGCACCAGTGCACGCTTGCCGCGCCACAACGCCGACGCTGGACCCGTGAATCGTGAGCACCCAGCTATGACTTACCGCACTCGTGCAAAATAATAAAACACGGTAAATATATTACTTACACGTGCGTTTTGTTTTGCAAGCGGCGCGAAAAAAATTAAAAAGGGAATGCAACACGAGGACTTCCCAGGAGGTCACCCATCCTAGTACTACTCTCGCCCAAGCACGCTTAACTTCGGAGTTCTGATGGGATCCGGTGCTTTAGTGCTGGTATGATCGCATCCGACATGTTACCCCGGTCTTCGTCCCTTATCCTTGCCCCTCCCAGCTCCACTACAAAGACGATTGTACATTGCTTTGGCCGCTCCCTCTCAACTGCGGAGACGAGTTTAACGCGGTTTCCACCCCTCCCTCTCAACCGCACCAGTGCACGCTTGCCGCGCCACAACGCCGACGCTGGACCCGTGAATCGTGAGCACCCAGCTATGACTTACCGCACTCGTGCAAAATAATAAAACACGGTAAATATATTACTTACACGTGCGTTTTGTTTTGCAAGCGGCGCGAAAAAAATTAAAAAGGGAATGCAACACGAGGACTTCCCAAGAGGTCACCCATCCTAGTACTACTCTCGCCCAAGCACGCTTAACTTCGTAGTTCTGATGGGATCCGGTGCTTTAGTGCTGGTATGATCGCATCCGACATGTTACCCCGGTCTTCGTCCCTTATCCTTGCCCCTCCCAGCTCCACTACAAAGACGATTGCACATTGCTTTGGCCGCTCCCTCTCAACTACGGAGACGAGTTTAACGCGGTTTCCACCCCTCCCTCTCAACCGCACCAGTGCACGCTTGCCGCGCCACAACGCCGACGCTGGACCCGTGAATCGTGAGCACCCAGCTATGACTTACCGCACTCGTGCAAAATAATAAAACACGGTAAATATATTACTTACACGTGCGTTTTGTTTTGCAAGCGGCGCGAAAAAAATCAAAAAGGGAAAGCAACACGAGGACTTCCCAGGAGGTCACCCATCCTAGTACTACTCTCGCCCAAGCACGCTTAACTTCGGAGTTCTGATGGGATCCGGTGCTTTAGTGCTGGTATGATCGCATCCGACATGTTACCCCGGTCTTCGTCCCTTATCCTTGCCCCTCCCAGCTCCACTACAAAGACGATTGCACATTGCTTTGGCCGCTCCCTCTCAACTACGGAGACGAGTTTAACGCGGTTTCCACCCCTCCCTCTCAACCGCACCAGTGCACGCTTGCCGCGCCACAACGCCGACGCTGGACCCGTGAATCGTGAGCACCCAGCTATGACTTACCGCACTCGTGCAAAATAATAAAACACGGTAAATATATTACTTACACGTGCGTTTTGTTTTGCAAGCGGCGCGAAAAAAATTAAAAAGGGAATGCAACACGAGGACTTCCTAGGAGGTCACCCATCCTAGTACTACTCTCGCCCAAGCACGCTTAACTTCGGAGTTCTGATGGGATCCGGTGCTTTAGTGCTGGTATGATCGCATCCGACATGTTACCCCGGTCTTCGTCCCTTATCCTTGCCCCTCCCAGCTCCACTACAAAGACGATTGCACATTGCTTTGGCCGCTCCCTCTCAACTACGGAGACGAGTTTAACGCGGTTTCCACCCCTCCCTCTCAACCGCACCAGTGCACGCTTGCCACGCCACAACGCCGACGCTGGACCCGTGAATCGTGAGCACCTAGCTATGACTTACCGCACTCGTGCAAAATAATAAAACACGGTAAATATATTACTTACACGTGCGTTTTCTTTTGCAAGCGGCGCGAAAAAAATTAAAAAGGGAATGCAACACGAGGACTTCCCAGGAGGTCACCCATCCTAGTACTACTCTCGCCCAAGCACGCTTAACTTCGGAGTTCTGATGGGATCCGGTGCTTTAGTGCTGGTATGATCGCATCCGACATGTTACCCCGGTCTTCGTCCCTTATCCTTGCCCCTCCCAGCTCCACTACAAAGACGATTGCACATTGCTTTGGCCGCTCCCTCTCAACTACGGAGACGAGTTTAACGCGGTTTCCACCCCTCCCTCTCAACCGCACCAGTGCACGCTTGCCGCGCCACAACGCCGGCGCTGGACCCGTGAATCGTGAGCACCCAGCTATGACTTACCGCACTCGTGCAAAATAATAAAACACGGTAAATATATTACTTACACGTGCGTTTTGTTTTGCAAGCGGCGCGAAAAAAATCAAAAAGGGAATGCAACACGAGGACTTCCCAGGAGGTCACCCATCCTAGTACTACTCTCGCCCAAGCACGCTTAACTTCGGAGTTCTGATGGGATCCGGTGCTTTAGTGCTGGTATGATCGCATCCGACATGTTACCCCGGTCTTCGTCCCTTATCCTTGCCCCTCCCAGCTCCACTACAAAGACGATTGCACATTGCTTTGGCCGCTCCCTCTCAACTACGGAGACGAGTTTAACGCGGTTTCCACCCCTCCCTCTCAACCGCACCAGTGCACGCTTGCCGCGCCACAACGCCGACGCTGGACCCGTGAATCGTGAGCACCCAGCTATGACTTACCGCACTCGTGCAAAATAATAAAACACGGTAAATATATTACTTACACGTGCGTTTTGTTTTGCAAGCGGCGCGAAAAAAATCAAAAAGGGAATGCAACACGAGGACTTCCCAGGAGGTCACCCATCCTAGTACTACTCTCGCCCAACCACGCTTAACTTCGGAGTTCTGATGGGATCCGGTGCTTTAGTGCTGGTATTATCGCATCCGACATGTTACCCCGGTCTTCGTCCCTTATCCTTGCCCCTCCCAGCTCCACTACAAAGACGATTGCACATTGCTTTGGCCGCTCCCTCTCAACTACGGAGACGAGTTTAACGCGGTTTCCACCCCTCCCTCTCAACCGCACCAGTGCACGCTTGCCGCGCCACAACGCCGACGCTGGACCCGTGAATCGTGAGCACCCAGCTATGACTTACCGCACTCGTGCAAAATAATAAAACACGGTAAATATATTACTTACACGTGCGTTTTGTTTTGCAAGCGGCGCGAAAAAAATTAAAAAGGGAATGCAACACGAGGACTTCCCAGGAGGTCACCCATCCTAGTACTACTCTCACCCAAGCATGCTTAACTTCGGAGTTCTGATGGGATCCGGTGCTTTAGTGCTGGTATGATCGCATCCGACATGTTACCCCGGTCTTCGTCCCTTATCCTTGCCCCTCCCAGCTCCACTACAAAGACGATTGCACATTGCTTTGGCCGCTCCCTCTCAACTACGGAGACGAGTTTAACGCTGTTTCCACCCCTCCCTCTCAACCGCACCAGTGCACGCTTGCCGCGCCACAACGCCGACGCTGGACCCGTGAATCGTGAGCACCCAGCTATGACTTACCGCACTCGTGCAAAATAATAAAACACGGTAAATATATTACTTACACGTGCGTTTTGTTTTGCAAGCGGCGCGAAAAAAATTAAAAAGGGAATGCAACACGAGGACTTCCCAGGAGGTCACCCATCCTAGTACTACTCTCGCCCAAGCACGCTTAACTTCGGAGTTCTGATGGGATTCGGTGCTTTAGTGCTGGTATGATCGCATCCGACATGTTACCCCGGTCTTCGTCCCTTATCCTTGCCCCTCCCAGCTCCACTACAAAGACGATTGCACATTGCTTTGGCCGCTCCCTCTCAACTACGGAGACGAGTTTAACGCGGTTTCCACCCCTCCCTCTCAACCGCACCAGTGCACGCTTGCCGCGCCACAACGCCGACGCTGGACCCGTGAATCGTGAGCACCCAGCTATGACTTACCGCACTCGTGCAAAATAATAAAACACGGTAAATATATTACTTACACGTGCGTTTTGTTTTGCAAGCGGCGCGAAAAAAATTAAAAAGGGAATGCAACACGAGGACTTCCCAGGAGGTCACCCATCCTAGTACTACTCTCGCCCAAGCACGCTTAACTTCGGATTTCTGATGGGATCCGGTGCTTTAGTGCTGGTATGATCGCATCCGACATGTTACCCCGGTCTTCGTCCCTTATCCTTGCCCCTCCCAGCTCCACTACAAAGACGATTGCACATTGCTTTGGCCGCTCCCTCTCAACTACGGAGACGAGTTTAACGCGGTTTCCACCCCTCCCTCTCAACCGCACCAGTGCACGCTTGCCGCGCCACAACGCCGACGCTGGACCCGTGAATCGTGAGCACCCAGCTATGACTTACCGCACTCATGCAAAATAATAAAACACGGTAAATATATTACTTACACGTGCGTTTTGTTTTGCAAGCGGCGCGAAAAAAATTAAAAAGGGAATGCAACACGAGGACTTCCCAGGAGGTCACCCATCCTAGTACTACTCTCGCCCAAGCACGCTTAACTTCGGAGTTCTGATGGGATCCGGTGCTTTAGTGCTGGTATGATCGCATCCAACATGTTACCCCGGTCTTCGTCCCTTATCCTTGCCCCTCCCAGCTCCACTACAAAGACGATTGCACATTGCTTTGGCCGCTCCCTCTCAACTACGGAGACGAGTTTAACGCGGTTTCCACCCCTCCCTCTCAACCGCACCAGTGCACGCTTGCCGCGCCACAACGCCGACGCTGGACCCGTGAATCGTGAGCACCCAGCTATGACTTACCACACTCGTGCAAAATAATAAAACACGGTAAATATATTACTTACACGTGCGTTTTGTTTTGCAAGCGGCGCGAAAAAAATTAAAAAGGGAATGCAACACGAGGACTTCCCAGGAGGTCACCCATCCTAGTACTACTCTCGCCCAAGCACGCTTAACTTCGGAGTTCTGATGGGATCCGGTGCTTTAGTGCTGGTATGATCGCATCCGACATGTTACCCCGGTCTTCGTCCCTTATCCTTGCCCCTCCCAGCTCCACTACAAAGACGATTGCGCATTGCTTTGGCCGCTCCCTCTCAACTACGGAGACGAGTTTAACGCGGTTTCCACCCCTCCCTCTCAACCGCACCAGTGCACGCTTGCCGCGCCACAACGCCGACGCTGGACCCGTGAATCGTGAGCACCCAGCTATGACTTACCGCACTCGTGCAAAATAATAAAACACGGTAAATATATTACTTACACGTGCGTTTTGTTTTGCAAGCGGCGCGAAAAAAATTAAAAAGGGAATGCAACACGAGGACTTCCCAGGAGGTCACCCATCCTAGTACTACTCTCGACCAAGCACGCTTAACTTCGGAGTTCTGATGGGATCCGGTGCTTTAGTGCTGGTATGATCGCATCCGACATGTTACCCCGGTCTTCGTCCCTTATCCTTGCCCCTCCCAGCTCCACTACAAAGACGATTGTACATTGCTTTGGCCGCTCCCTCTCAACTACGGAGACGAGTTTAACGCGGTTTCCACCCCTCCTTCTCAACCGCACCAGTGCACGCTTGCCGCGCCACAACACCGACGCTGGACCCGTGAATCGTGAGCACCCAGCTATGACTTACCGCACTCGTGCAAAATAATAAAACACGGTAAATATATTACTTACACGTGCGTTTTGTTTTGCAAGCGGCGCGAAAAAAATTAAAAAGGGAATGCAACACGAGGACTTCCCAGGAGGTCACCCATCCTAGTACTACTCTCGCCCAAGCACGCTTAACTTCGAAGTTCTGATGGGATCCGGTGCTTTAGTGCTGGTATGATCGCATCCGACATGTTACCCCGGTCTTCGTCCCTTATCCTTGCCCCTCCCAGCTCCACTACAAAGACGATTGTACATTGCTTTGGCCGCTCCCTCTCAACTACGGAGACGAGTTTAACGCGGTTTCCACCCCTCCCTCTCAACCGCACCAGTGCACGCTTGCCGCGCCACAACGCCGACGCTGGACCCGTGAATCGTGAGCACCCAGCTATGACTTACCGCACTCGTGCAAAATAATAAAACACGGTAAATATATTACTTACACGTGCGTTTTGTTTTGCAAGCGGCGCGAAAAAAATTAAAAAGGGAATGCAACACGAGGACTTCCCAGGAGGTCACCCATCCTAGTACTATTCTCGCCCAAGCACGCTTAACTTCGGAGTTCTGATGGGATCCGGTGCTTTAGTGCTGGTATGATCGCATCCGACATGTTACCCCGGTCTTCGTCCCTTATCCTTGCCCCTCCCAGCTCCACTACAAAGACGATTGCACATTGCTTTGGCCGCTCCCTCTCAACTACGGAGACGAGTTTAACGCGGTTTCCACCCCTCCCTCTCAACCGCACCAGTGCACGCTTGCCGCGCCACAACGCCGACGCTGGACCCGTGAATCGTGAGCACCCAGCTATGACTTACCGCACTCGTGCAAAATAATAAAACACGGTAAATATATTACTTACACGTGCGTTTTGTTTTGCAAGCGGCGCGAAAAAAATTAAAAAGGGAATGCAACACGAGGACTTCCCAGGAGGTCACCCATCCTAGTACTACTCTCGCCCAAGCACGCTTAACTTCGGAGTTCTGATGGGATCCGGTGCTTTAGTGCTGGTATGATCGCATCCGACATGTTACCCCGGTCTTCGTCCCTTATCCTTGCCCCTCCCAGCTCCACTACAAAGACGATTGCACATTGCTTTGGCCTCTCCCTCTCAACTACGGAGACGAGTTTAACGCGGTTTCCACCCCTCCCTCTCAACCGCACCAGTGCACGCTTGCCGCGCCACAACGCCGACGCTGGACCCGTGAATCGTGAGCACCCAGCTATGACTTACCGCACTCGTGCAAAATAATAAAACACGGTAAATATATTACTTACACGTGCGTTTTGTTTTGCAAGCGGCGCGAAAAAAATTAAAAAGGGAATGCAACACGAGGACTTCCCAGGAGGTCACCCATCCTAGTACTACTCTCGCCCAAGCACGCTTAACTTCGGAGTTCTGATGGGATCCGGTGCTTTAGTGCTGGTATGATCGCATCCGACATGTTACCCCGGTCTTCGTCCCTTATCCTTGCCCCTCCCAGCTCCACTACAAAGACGATTGCACATTGCTTTGGCCGCTCCCTCTCAACTACGGAGACGAGTTTAACGCGGTTTCCACCCCTCCCTCTCAACCGCACCAGTGCACGCTTGCCGCGCCACAACGCCGACGCTGTACCCGTGAATCGTGAGCACACAGCTATGACTTACCGCACTCGTGCAAAATAATAAAACACGGTAAATATATTACTTACACGTGCGTTTTGTTTTGCAAGCGGCGCGAAAAAAATTAAAAAGGGAATGCAACACGAGGACTTCCCAGGAGGTCACCCATCCTAGTACTACTCTCGCCCAAGCACGCTTAACTTCGGAGTTCTGATGGGATCCGGTGCTTTAGTGCTGGTATGATCGCATCCGACATGTTACCCCGGTCTTCGTCCCTTATCCTTGCCCCTCCCAGCTCCACTACAAAGACGATTGCACATTGCTTTGGCCGCTCCCTCTGAACTACGGAGACGAGTTTAACGCGGTTTCCACCCCTCCCTCTCAACCGCACCAGTGCACGCTTGCCGCGCCACAACGCCGACGCTGGACCCGTGAATCGTGAGCACCCAGCTATGACTTACCGCACTCGTGCAAAATAATAAAACGCGGTAAATATATTACTTACACGTGCGTTTTGTTTTGCAAGCGGCGCGAAAAAAATTAAAAAGGGAATGCAACACGAGGACTTCCCAGGAGGTCACCCATCCTAGTACTACTCTCGCCCAAGCACGCTTAACTTCGGAGTTCTGATGGGATCCGGTGCTTTAGTGCTGGTATGATCGCATCCGACATGTTACCCCGGTCTTCGTCCCTTATCCTTGCCCCTCCCAGCTCCACTACAAAGACGATTGCACATTGCTTTGGCCGCTCCCTCTCAACTACGGAGACGAGTTTAACGCGGTTTCCACCCCTCCCTCTCAATCGCACCAGTGCACGCTTGCCGCGCCACAACGCCGACGCTGGACCCGTGAATCGTGAGCACCCAGCTATGACTTACCGCACTCGTGCAAAATAATAAAACACGGTAAATATATTACTTACACGTGCGTTTTGTTTTGCAAGCGGCGCGAAAAAAATTAAAAAGGGAATGCAACACGAGGACTTCCCAGGAGGTCACCCATCCTAGTACTACTCTCGCCCAAGCACGCTTAACTTCGGAGTTCTGATGGGATCCGGTGCTTTAGTGCTGGTATGATCGCATCCGACATGTTACCCCGGTCTTCGTCCCTTATCCTTGCCCCTCCCAGCTCCACTACAAAAACGATTGCACATTGCTTTGGCCGCTCCCTCTCAACTACGGAGACGAGTTTAACGCGGTTTCCACCCCTCCCTCTCAACCGCACCAGTGCACGCTTGCCGCGCCACAACGCCGACGCTGGACCCGTGAATCGTGAGCACCCAGCTATGACTTACCGCACTCGTGCAAAATAATAAAACACGCTAAATATATTACTTACACGTGCGTTTTGTTTTGCAAGCGGCGCGAAAAAAATTAAAAAGGGAATGCAACACAAGGACTTCCCAGGAGGTCACCCATCCTAGTACTACTCTCGCCCAAGCACGCTTAACTTCGGAGTTCTGATGGGATCCGGTGCTTTAGTGCTGGTATGATCGCATCCGACATGTTACCCCGGTCTTCGTCCCTTATCCTTGCCCCTCCCAGCTCCACTACAAAGACGATTGCACATTGCTTTGGCCGCTCCCTCTCAACTACGGAGACGAGTTTAACGTGGTTTCCACCCCTCCCTCTCAACCGCACCAGTGCACGCTTGCCGCGCCACAACGCCGACGCTGGACCCGTGAATCGTGAGCACCCAGCTATGACTTACCGCACTCGTGCAAAATAATAAAACACGGTAAATATATTACTTACACGTGCGTTTTGTTTTGCAAGCGGCGCGAAAAAAATTAAAAAGGGAATGCAACACGAGGACTTCCCAGGAGGTCACCCATCCTAGTACTACTCTCGCCCAAGCACGCTTAACTTCGGAGTTCTGATGGGATCCGGTGCTTTAGTGCTGGTATGATCGCATCCGACATGTTACCCCGGTCTTCGTCCCTTATCCTTGCCCCTCCCAGCTCCACTACAAAGACGATTGCATATTGCTTTGGCCGCTCCCTCTCAACTACGGAGACGAGTTTAACGCGGTTTCCACCCCTCCCTCTCAACCGCACCAGTGCACGCTTGCCGCGCCACAACGCCGACGCTGGACCCGTGAATCGTGAGCACCCAGCTATGACTTACCGCACTCGTGCAAAATAATAAAACACGGTAAATATATTACTTACACGTGCGTTTTGTTTTGCAAGCGGCGCGAAAAAAATTAAAAAGGGAATTCAACACGAGGACTTCCCAGGAGGTCACCCATCCTAGTACTACTCTCGCCCAAGCACGCTTAACTTCGGAGTTCTGATGGGATCCGGTGCTTTAGTGCTGGTATGATCGCATCCGACATGTTACCCCGGTCTTCGTCCCTTATCCTTGCCCCTCCCAGCTCCACTACAAAGACGATTGCACATTGCTTTGGCCGCTCCCTCTCAACTACGGAGACGAGTTTAACGCGGTTTCCACCCCTCCCTCTCAACCGCACCAGTGCACGCTTGCCGCGCCACAACGCCGACGCTGGACCCGTGAATCGTGAGCACCCAGCTATGACTTACCGCACTCGTGCAAAATAATAAAACTCGGTAAATATATTACTTACACGTGCGTTTTGTTTTGCAAGCGGCGCGAAAAAAATTAAAAAGGGAATGCAACACGAGGACTTCCCAGGAGGTCACCCATCCTAGTACTACTCTCGCCCAAGCACGCTTAACTTCGGAGTTCTGATGGGATCCGGTGCTTTAGTGCTGGTATGATCGCATCCGACATGTTACCCCGGTCTTCGTCCCTTATCCTTGCCCCTCCCAGCTCCACTACAAAGACGATTGCACATTGCTTTGGCCGCTCCCTCTCAACTACGGAGACGAGTTTAACGCGGTTTCCAACCCTCCCTCTCAACCGCACCAGTGCACGCTTGCCGCGCCACAACGCCGACGCTGGACCCGTGAATCGTGAGCACCCAGCTATGACTTACCGCACTCGTGCAAAATAATAAAACACGGTAAATATATTACTTACACGTGCGTTTTGTTTTGCAAGCGGCGCGAAAAAAATTAAAAAGGGAATGCAACACGAGGACTTCCCAGGAGGTCACCCATCCTAGTACTACTCTCGCCCAAGCACGCTTAACTTCGGAGTTCTGATGGGATCCGGTGCTTTAGTGCTGGTATGATCGCATCCGACATGTTACCCCGGTCTTCGTCCCTTATCCTTGCCCCTTCCAGCTCCACTACAAAGACGATTGCACATTGCTTTGGCCGCTCCCTCTCAACTACGGAGACGAGTTTAACGCGGTTTCCACCCCTCCCTCTCAACCGCACCAGTGCACGCTTGCCGCGCCACAACGCCGACGCTGGACCCGTGAATCGTGAGCACCCA
Organism: Triticum aestivum; assembly: GCF_018294505.1. Taxonomy (NCBI): domain Eukaryota; kingdom Viridiplantae; phylum Streptophyta; class Magnoliopsida; order Poales; family Poaceae; genus Triticum; species Triticum aestivum. The sequence continues at coordinate 3,119 of NW_025230056.1, read as the reverse complement.
GCTATGACTTACCGCACTCGTGCAAAATAATAAAACACGGTAAATATATTACTTACACGTGCGTTTTGTTTTGCAAGCGGCGCGAAAAAAAATAAAAAGGGAATGCAACACGAGGACTTCCCAGGAGGTCACCCATCCTAGTACTACTCTCGCCCAAGCACGCTTAACTTCGGAGTTCTGATGGGATCCGGTGCTTTAGTGCTGGTATGATCCCATCCGACATGTTACCCCGGTCTTCGTCCCTTATCCTTGCCCCTCCCAGCTCCACTACAAAGACGATTGCGCATTGCTTTGGCCGCTCCCTCTCAACTACGGAGACGAGTTTAACGCGGTTTCCACCCCTCCCTCTCAACCGCACCAGTGCACGCTTGCCGCGCCACAACGCCGACGCTGGACCCGTGAATCGTGAGCACCCAGCTATGACTTACCGCACTCGTGCAAAATAATAAAACACGGTAAATATATTACTTACACGTGCGTTTTGTTTTGCAAGCGGCGCGAAAAAAATTAAAAAGGGAATGCAACACGAGGACTTCCCAGGAGGTCACCCATCCTAGTACTACTCTCGCCCAAGCACGCTTAACTTCGGAGTTCTGTTGGGATCCGGTGCTTTAGTGCTGGTATGATCGCATCCGACATGTTACCCCGGTCTTCGTCCCTTATCCTTGCCCCTCCCAGCTCCACTACAAAGACGATTGCACATTGCTTTGGCCGCTCCCTCTCAACTACGGAGACGAGTTTAACGCGGTTTCCACCCCTCCCTCTCAACCGCACCAGTGCACGCTTGCCGCGCCACAACGCCGACGCTGGACCCGTGAATCGTGAGCACCCAGCTATGACTTACCGCACTCGTGCAAAATAATAAAACACGGTAAATATATTACTTACACGTGCGTTTTGTTTTGCAAGCGGCGCGAAAAAAATTAAAAAGGGAATGCAACACGAGGACTTCCCAGGAGGTCACCCATCCTAGTACTACTCTCGCCCAAGCACGCTTAACTTCGGAGTTCTGATGGGATCCGGTGCTTTAGTGTTGGTATGATTGCATCCGACATGTTACCCCGGTCTTCGTCCCTTATCCTTGCCCCTCCCAGCTCCACTACAAAGACGATTGCACATTGCTTTGGCCGCTCCCTCTCAACTACGGAGACGAGTTTAACGCGGTTTCCACCCCTCCCTCTCAACCGCACCAGTGCACGCTTGCCGCGCCACAACGCCGACGCTGGACCCGTGAATCGTGAGCACCCAGCTATGACTTACCGCACTCGTGCAAAATAATAAAACACGGTAAATATATTACTTACACGTGCGTTTTGTTTTGCAAGCGGCGCGAAAAAAATTAAAAAGGGAATGCAACACGAGGACTTCCCAGGAGGTCACCCATCCTACTACTACTCTCGCCCAAGCACGCTTAACTTCGGAGTTCTGATGGGATCCGGTGCTTTAGTGCTGGTATGATCGCATCCGACATGTTACCCCGGTCTTCGTCCCTTATCCTTGCCCCTCCCAGCTCCACTACAAAGACGATTGCACATTGCTTTGGCCGCTCCCTCTCAACTACGGAGACGAGTTTAACGCGGTTTCCACCCCTCCCTCTCAACCGCACCAGTGCACGCTTGCCGCGCCACAACGCCGACGCTGGACCCGTGAATCGTGAGCACCCAGCTATGACTTACCGCACTCGTGCAAAATAATAAAACACGGTAAATATATTACTTACACGTGCGTTTTGTTTTGCAAGCGGCGCGAAGAAAATTAAAAAGGGAATGCAACACGAGGACTTCCCAGGAGGTCAACCATCCTAGTACTACTCTCGCCCAAGCACGCTTAACTTCGGAGTTCTGATGGGATCCGGTGCTTTAGTGCTGGTATGATCGCATCCGACATGTTACCCCGGTCTTCGTCCCTTATCCTTGCCCCTCCCAGCTCCACTACAAAGACGATTGCACATTGCTTTGGCCGCTCCCTCTCAACTACGGAGACGAGTTTAACGCGGTTTCCACCCCTCCCTCTCAACCGCACCAGTGCACGCTTGCCGCGCCACAACGCCGACGCTGGACCCGTGAATCGTGAGCACCCAGCTATGACTTACCGCACTCGTGCAAAATAATATAAACACGGTAAATATATTACTTACACGTGCGTTTTGTTTTGCAAGCGGCGCGAAAAAAATTAAAAAGGGAATGCAACACGAGGACTTCCCAGGAGGTCACCCATCCTAGTACTACTCTCGCCCAAGCACGCTTAACTTCGGAGTTCTGATGGGATCCGGTGCTTTAGTGCTGGTATGATCGCATCCGACATGTTACCCCGGTCTTCGTCCCTTATCCTTGCCCCTCCCAGCTCCACTACAAAGACGATTGCACATTGCTTTGGCCGCTCCCTCTCAATTACGGAGACGAGTTTAACGCGGTTTCCACCCCTCCCTCTCAACCGCACCAGTGCACGCTTGCCGCGCCACAACGCCGACGCTGGACCCGTGAATCGTGAGCACCCAGCTATGACTTACCGCACTCGTGCAAAATAATAAAACACGGTAAATATATTACTCACACGTGCGTTTTGTTTTGCAAGCTGCGCGAAAAAAATTAAAAAGGGAATGCAACACGAGGACTTCCCAGGAGGTCACCCATCCTAGTACTACTCTCGCCCAAGCACGCTTAACTTCGGAGTTCTGATGGGATCCGGTGCTTTAGTGCTGGTATGATCGCATCCAACATGTTACCCCGGTCTTCGTCCCTTATCCTTGCCCCTCCCAGCTCCACTACAAAGACGATTGCACATTGCTTTGGTCGCTCCCTCTCAACTACGGAGACGAGTTTAACGCGGTTTCCACCCCTCCCTCTCAACCGCACCAGTGCACGCTTGCCGCGCCACAACGCCGACGCTGGACCCGTGAATCGTGAGCACCCAGCTATGACTTACCGCACTCGTGCAAAATAATAAAACACGGTAAATATATTACTTACACGTGCGTTTTGTTTTGCAAGCGGCGTGAAAAAAATTAAAAAGGGAATGCAACACGAGGACTTCCCAGGAGGTCACCCATCCTAGTACTACTCTCGCCCAAGCACGCTTAACTTCGGAGTTCTGATGGGATCCGGTGCTTTAGTGCTGGT